>NC_135672.1:7277478-7484978 GCF_964188315.1 Podarcis muralis | reverse complement strand
AGGCTTGAGCTTCAGTACCCTGGAGAGCTCCAGCAAGACCACTTTGCTCTGACTCCGTCTAGCGCAGGTGTGGGGGGACCTTTAGCCCTCTGCAAGCTGAACTACAACTCCCATGATTCCTGGCCATTGGTTGTGCTTCCCGGAGCTGCTGAGCCTTGTAGTTCAGCAGCCTATGGAGGGACAATGGCTCTCCACCCCTGCTCTACTCAGTGTTTCCCAAACTTGGGTCTCCAGCTGTTTTTGAACTCCAGTTCCCATCATCCCTAACCACTGGTCCTGCTAGCTAGGGACGATGGGAGTTGTAGTCCAGCAATAGCTGGAGACCCAAGTTTGGGAAGCACTGGTCTAAAGGAATTAGTTCAAGCTTGCTCTGTCTTCCATGTGACAGCCTTTGAGATATTGGAAGATAGCTATCGCACCACCTCTGAGTCTCCTCTTTTCCAGGCTAAACATACCCAACTCCTTCGACCATTCCTCATCAGGCTTGGTTTCCAGACCCTTGATCATCTTGATCACCCTCTTCTGCCCACCTTCCAGCTTGTCAACATCCTTCTTGAATTGCGGTGTCCAGAACTGGACACAGGACTCCATGTGTGGTCCGGCCAAGGCGGAATAAAGTTGACCTGTTCCTTCCTCAAACTATATTTTGTTAGTGGGCGAATCTGTCATTTTTGTTATTTCTTTCTCTCTGACATTTTCAATATCAGTTTGTGAATTATTATTTTTCAAGTCTTCATGAACATTCGCCAGCATTCTAGTCTGAATCGGATTTTGTTTGTATGCAGATGTGCCTAACAGGCACATTTTTTGGCACAGCAATTTCCCAGAATTACGATGCGTTTTTTAAAATTTTGTTTGCAGTGAAACTTGCACAGTTTTTTGCACGCCCTTTTAGCACACGCTTTTTTCCCTGCCTGCCACTTGGCTGGGTTGCAAAACTCAGAGAAGTGTGAATTTTGAAGGGTGTCTGTTTTTCGGTTGGCGTCTTGTTCTGGAAGGTGCGTTTCCTGTATGTTCGCCTTTAAATGTGACCCGAATAAAATTTCTTCTCAGTCCCTGTTTCGGATCGCAGTTAAGAGATGGAAGTGAATTCTTGAAGTAAGAAATTTTATTAGTTTTCACAATTTCAAAGCACACATACATACATACATACATACATACATACATACATCCTATTTAGATCTTGGTAACATTATTAAGTGACTTCCTCAAACCCCCTTGGTTGAATTTCATTGTATCTCATTTTTAACAGTTTTCTAAAATCAATTTCCTCAAAAAATTAACTTGGTCACTTAACCTCTTTCGTTCTTTCTAGTTTGACATTAAACATCTTAAATCTTGTCCTTGCATATTTAACTCCTAAGCCTATCTATTTATTTGCAAGCTCTTCCAAATAAGTTCTCATGAGAAGAGAAGACTCCCTGGAAAAGACCCTGATGTTGGGAAAGATGGAGGGCACAAGGAGAAGGGGACGACAGAGGACGAGATGGTTGGATAGTGTCTTCGAAGCTACCAGCATGAGTTTGACCAAACTGCGAGAGGCAGTGGAAGACAGGAGTGCCTGGCGTGCTCTGGTCCATGGGGTCATGAAGAGTCGGGCACAACTAAACGACTAAACAACAACAACAAAATATTTAACTAAGTAGTATTTAACTAAGTAAATTTCTTCCATTCTTCCTGGTACTCCTCCTCCTCCTGGTCGTGGAGTCTTCCGGTCAGGTCGGCCAGCTCCGAAAAATCCATCATCTTCACATTCTTCTATTGTTGGTAATTCTTGGGTTTTCCACTTTTTAGCTAATACGAGCAGCAGTTGTGGCATATAAAAATAATTTAACATCTTTCTTGGGCATTTCCAAACCTATTATTCCAAGAAGAAAGGCCTCTGGTTTCTTAGTAAATGTATATTTCAACATTATTTTCAGTTCATTATAAATCTTTTCCCAGAAGTCTTTCACCTTGGGACAAGTCCTCCACATATGATAAAAGGTACCCTCCTTTTCTTTACATTTCCAGCATAGATTTTCACTGTTGTGGTAAATCTTTGCTAACTTTACAGGGGTCAAGTACCATCTATACATCATTTTCATTATGTTTTCTTTTAACACTGTACATGCAGTAAACCTGACCCCTTTCCTCCACAACCTTCCCCAATCTTCAAACATTATACAGTGGTACCTCAGGTTAAGTACTTACCGTATTTTTTGCTCTAAAAGACTCACTTATTCCCTCCTAAAAAGTAAGGGGAAATGTGTGTGCGTCTTATGGAGCGAATGCAGGCTGCGCAGCTATCCCAGAAGCCAGAACAGCAAGAAGGATTGCTGCTTTCGCTGCGCAGCGATCCCTCTTGCTGTTCTGGCTTCTGAGATTCAGAATATTTTTTTCCTTGTTTTCCTCCTCCAGAAACTAGGTGCTTCTTGTGGTCTGGTGCGTCTTATAGAGTGAAAAATACGATGATTCGTTCCGGAGGTCCGTTCTAAACCTGAAACTGTTCTTAACCTGAAGCACCACTTTAGCCGCCGCGCCACCAGAGCATGATTTCTTTTCTTATCCTGAAGCAAAGTTCTTAACCCGAGGTACTATTTCTGGGTTAGCGGAGTCTGTAACCTGAAGCATATGTAACCTTAAGCGTCTGTAACCCGAGGTGCCAATGTATTATGTCCCACATAAGAGATGGAAGTGAATTTTTGGGTCTGTCTGAACGACTCTTGTGGGAGAATCCCGTTCAGCGACTTCCTTTTCTTCTTTCTACCTGAGATGTTTCTGCTTCAACACTCCCCCTGACCCCCCGGCACCTTCAGCCGTGTTGTTATATTAGCTTTACACCTTTTTTCGTTGCAAAGGGCAAATGACAACGTTAAAAGATTAGTTTGTGTCATAAGCTTCCTATTTTTCGAGGCCGCTACAAGATTTAGGGGGGCTTATCTGGTGGGATTAAAAGCCAATGTTATCTTCCTTAATGCCACTTAGTGGCCTAGATCCGAGATTTTCATTAAACAGCATCAGGAACAATTAGCAGGCAAGCAATTAAGGCCAGGCCTTGCGGGTGTATGTGTTTTTAAATAAAAACGAAGGCTTAGGCAATCAAGCAAATCGGTTTCTGCATTAGGTCTCCAACAACGTCGTCCCCCCTGCCGCCCCCCAACGTAAATTGGGAGACTGAAACTAAGCCCCATATGTATTTGCATCTTGTGGGTCCAATGCGTGCAAAATGAAACAAAAGGTTCAGAAACACAATTAAAGCATATACAGTGGTACCTCTGGTTACGAAGGGGATTCATTCCGGAGCCCCGTTCGCAGCCTGGGAGGAACACAACCTGCGTCTGCGCATGCGCGGGTTGTGATTCACCGCTTCTGCGCATGCGTGTGATGTCACTTTGCACGTCTGCGCATGCACGAGCGGCGAAACCCGGAAGTAACCCTTTCCGGTACTTCCGGGTTGCCGCAGGACGCAACCTGAAAAGACGTAACCTGAACCGAACGTTAGGTAAAGGTAAAGGGACCCCTGAGCATTAGGTCCAGTCATGGCCGACTCTGGGGTTGCGGTGCTCATCTCGCTTTACTGGCCGAGGGAGCCGGCGTCCAGCTTCCAGGTCATGTGGCCAGCATGACTAAGCCGCTTCTGGCGAACCAGAGCAGTGCGCAGAAACGCCGTTTACCTTCCCGCCAGAGTGGTACCTATTTATCTACTTGCACTTTGATGTGCTTTTGAACTGCTAGGTTGGCAGGAGCAGGGACCGAGCAACGGGAGCTCACCCCATCACGGGGATTCGAACCGCCGACCTTCTGATCGGCAAGTCCTAGGCTCTGTGGTTTAACCCACAGCGCCACCCACGTCCCGTGAACCGAACGTTACAAGACGGTAAACAACAACAACCCAACAACTGTTACTTTGGACACGGTTTATTGTAACAGAATCACAGAATTAGAGCTGTAAGGGGCCCCAAAGGTCATCCAGTCTAATCCCCCTCCCCCTGCAATGTAGGAACAACATGGGGCTCAAACCATCGGCCCCCAAGATTAAGAATCTCATGCTGCTTTGAGGAAAGGTTGAAGGGACTGGATGTGCTCTGGAGGTGAGAAGACTCCAAGGGTAAGGATGACAACACAATTCAGGACCCCTTTCCCATTTACCGTATTTTTCGCCCTATGAAGGGGAAATGTGTGTGCATCCTATGGGGCGAATGCAGGCTTTCGCTGAAGACTGGAGAGCAAGAGGGGTCGGTGCGCACCGACCCCTCTCGCTCTCCAGGCTTCTGGCTGCTCTCCGCAAGCCTTGGGAGCCCGGAGCGACTTCCCGCTGGGCTCCCAAGGCTTGCGGACAGCAGCCTGCAGCCCGAAGCCTGGGGCGAGCTGAGCAGCCTGTTCTGGGGTCGGGGGAAGCTCGGGCCTGGGTGGAAAAATAATTTCCCCCCCTTTATTTCCCCCCCCCAAAAAAAAAACTAGGTGCGCCCTATGGGCCGGTGCGCCCTATAGGGAAAAATATACGGTGTTTATTTTTAATGCAATACTTGGGGTTGTACCTGACTTAAGCCATACTTAGAGCAGAGCAAATGAAATCAGTGGGTTTGATTGACGAGCATGAATTGAAAAATCAGTGGATGCCAGTCACACCCATTGATTTGACTGGACCAGTTTGGGGAAGGTAGTGGACGGGGAGCTATGTCGTGGCTCATAATTAGAGGGAAGGAATTCCTCCGGCAAGCAAATAACTTTTAATTCTCCCACCCCCACCCCAACTTTCATGGTATCTAGAAGCACAAAAGCCCCCAAACTTATTTATTTCTCTTCAGTTCCTTACCTCTCTCTCGTTTGCAATTCCCAAACCAATTGTTGAGAAAACATTACCTTCGGAAGGGTTAACTTCGCCTGCAAATTTCATCCACTTCTGATCAAACATTTAGGTGTTTTTCTTTTAAGGCTCTCAGCACAAAAGCCCCTGAGCCTTGTTTACCTGTAATTTGCTCTATCCATTCTGGAGGCTTGGGAATTGCTTCTGTCAAAATGTGGGGGGAGTTATAGCCTACCCCACCCAAACATTGCCCAATAGTGATTTGTGGGAGGACAAAGCAGACCGGGATAGAGTCTGAATGAGTCTCGCACGGAAGCAGCCTGTTTTCAGAAGCGACAACCCTGCAGTCAGGGCACAACACTAGTTTATGCATGCACACCTCACAAAACCCTTTCCATCCTTTCTCTAGGCAACGAAGAAGCATAATCCTAGTTCAATGACATATTCCAGCCAGGAAAAGGGATCTGAGGGGGCTGCAGAGCACAGCCAGTGTGAGGTGTGGTCAAGTCAGTGGTGTGTGGCCAGTGGCGGGGATGTGCATGTTGCAATTTACAGTTCCTGACCTGCATGTATGAAAGGGTTAACTGGAGCCCTGCGCTCAAGTTACCCAAGTGGGAGTGGCTTAGGCTCTCAGCAGCCGCTGGCTCCTCTTTCTCAGTCTTGAACAAGCCAAGTGAACTGAAACTCTCAACAAATGAGATTTTACAGCCTGCATCTTTGCTAACCAAAAGTTTGCGCGATGCTTTTTTGTAAGGAAACCATATGCTTTCCCCGTTTAATTCATTTGAAAACTTTTATTCATTTCACTGCCAGCAGATAGAGGTATGTTTGGTGCAACATCTGGGGACTCTGTGAGTAAAACATTCCATTTTGTTGTTGTTGTTGCAAAGTTAAGTGTCTGTGATTTATTCTAGCCTAAGCCTTTTTCGTGAGGAATATTTGTTTAAAGATGGGCAAGGGCAGATGCAAACCTAACCAAGTTTTAATGTGCTGGGAGCAATCGCCATTATGCTTAACTCTGGAGAGTAGGAATATCTCCTCCAAACCTCTCTCTCCAACAGTGTGGCCTGGGGAGAACCTTTCAGCCCAGGCCTCCTCCATAGAAGCAGCACCTAAAAAGATTGTATTTTCCATGAACCATCTCTGATGCAGATGCTGCTGGTGGACCCAAGCTGGAGAAGGCGTCACGGATTAGCGTGGGCCAGGACGGGCCCGATCTGCAGCTGCGGTCTGCTCCAGGCCGCCCAGTTCAGCCTCTTCTCAGCCTGGGATTTCTCCTTCCCGCCTCCGGAGAAGAAAGGGTGAGGCCAGGAGACAGCCGAGGGCAGCAGGAGAGGAGGGAGCCCGGGCGGGCAAGGTGGAGTCATGCCAGGGAGGCCGGCGTGGGCATATGGAGGGCAGCAAAGGCAGTAGCGGCCCGGGGAACAGCAGCTGAGTCCATAGAAAGCATATGGGTGGTAGTAGCCGAAGTTCACCGCCATCCTGGGAGAAGGAAGAGGAGCAGGGACCAAAATTCACATTCGCAGGAAACAGGCCCGTGGTGGGACAGCTTTGCGTTTATATCTACAGTGGTCCCTTGGTTCTCAAACGCCTTGGTACTCAAACAACTTGGAACCCAAACACTGCAAACCCGGAACTGGGAGTTCCGGTTTGCGAACGTTTTTCGGAAGCCAAACGAGTTCTGTTTTGAGTGTTACGCGTCCGATTTGAGTGCGACGCTGAGGTCTGTCTGTTTTTGCTATTTATTTTGAGTTTTTGCAGCTATTGTTTTTTGTGACTGCGTGGAACCCAGTTCAGCTACTGATTGATCTGACTGTGTGACTGCAGTACATTGTTTATTGCTTTTATCCATTGATGGATCAATGGTCTCGTCAGACAGTAAACTTAATGTCAAGTTGCTGTTTTAGGGATTGTTTTTAGAAGCCTGGAATGGATTAATCCATTTTGCATTTGCATGACTTCCGATGGGAAAGCATGCCTTGGTTTTGGAACGGACTTCCGGAACGGATGAAGTTTGAGAACCAAGGTACCACTCTATTTATTTATACGCTATTTCATAGAAACATAGAATTGCCATCTGGTCCATGCAGGAATCTTCTGCCCAATACGAACACCCTGAGATTAAGAGTTTCACTCTCTGCCTCTTCTCCGCAGATTGATAACAAAAGAGATTGATTGTCCAAGGTGGCCTACATCATTCTCTTTTCTCCTCAATAAATTCCCCCAAACAACCCTGTGAGGTAGACTGGGCTGAGGGGCAGTGACTGGCTTCCAAGTTCACCCAGGGAATTTCATCGCCAAGTGGGGATTTGAACCCTGTTCCTGTTCCGACCCTCTAACCCGGGGGTCAGCAAAATTTTTCAGCTGGGGGCCAGTCCACTGTCCCTCAGACCTTGTGGGGGACCGGACTATATTTTGAAAAAAGAAGAAAAAAGAACGAATTCCCTTTGCCCCACAACTAACCCAGAGATGCATTTTAAATAAAAGGACACATTCTACTCGTGTAAAAACACGCTGATTCCCAGACCGGCCGTGGGCCGGATTTAGAAGGCGATTAGGTCACATCCAGCCCCCGGGCCTTAGTTTGCCTACCCATGCTCTAACCACTACGCCACACTGCTATTTATAATAGTGGTTCCCAGGATTCTTTGGGAGAAAGCATGTGTTTTAAGCGTTACTGTGGATTAATGGTTATCTCCCACTTGGACTACTGCCATGCGCTCTACGTGGGGCTACCTTTGAAGGTGACTCAGAAACGACAACTGATCCAGAATGCGGCAGCTAGACTGGTGACTGGGAGTGGCTGCCAAGACCACATAACACCAGTCCTAAAGGACCTACATTGGGTCCCAGTACGTTTCCGAGCACCATTCAAAGTGTTGGTGCTGACCTTTGAAGCCCTTAATGGCCTCAGTCCTGTACACCTGAAGGAGCGTCTCCACCCCATCGTCCAGCCCGAACTCTGAGGTCCAGCTCTGAGGGCTTTCTGGTGGTTCCCTTACTGAAAGAAGTGAAGTTACAGAGAACCAGGCAGAGGATCTTTTTGGTAGTGGCGCCCGCCCTGGGAATGCCCTCCCGTCAGATGTCAAGGAGACCAGTAACTATATAACCTTTAGAAGACACCTGAAGGCAGCCCTGTATAGAGAAACCTTTAAATGTTTAATGCATGGGTAGACAAACTAAGGCCAGGGGGCCGGATCCGGCCCAATCGCCTTCTAAATCCGGCCCACAGGCGGATCGGGAATCAGCATGTTTTTACATGAGTAGAATGTGTCCTTTTATTTAAAATGCATCTCTGGGTTAGTTGTGGGGCATAGGAATTTGTTAATCCCCCCCCTTCAAAATATAGTCCGGCCCCCCACAAGTTCTGAGGGACAGTGGACCGGCCCCCTGCTGGAAAAGTTTGCTGGCCCCTGCTTTAATGTTTTATTCTGTTTTTGTATATGTTGGAAGCCACCCAAGATGGACTGGGGCAACCCCGTCAGATGAATGGGGTACAAATAAGATTGTTATAAAATTATAATTAAAGAAGAACCCCACGGGGCATATCCACAGCCCACATTTAAAGCACAGGACCTCCGCCCAAAGAATAATAGGAACCGTAGTTTCCCCTTCGCAGAGGTACAGTTCTCAGCATCCTTAACAAACGACAGATCCCAGGGATCTTTGCAGAAAGCTGCCTGTCATTCTGGACTCACAGCTGTCCGTGAAGGCGCAGGTCAGTTCTGTGTCCAGGGCAGCTGTTTACCAGCTCCATCTGGTACGCAGGATAAGACCCTACCTGCCCGCAGACTGTCTCGCCAGAGTGGTGCATGCTCTGGTTATCTCCCACTTGGACTACTGCAATGCACTCTCCGTGGGGCTACCTTTGAAGGTGACCCGGAAACTACAACTAATCCAGAATGCGGCAGCTAGACTGGGGACTGGGAGCGGCCGCCGAGACCACATAACACTGGTCTCGAAAGACCTACATTGGCTCCCAGTACATTTCCAAGCACAAGTCAAAGTGTTGGTGCTGACCTTGAAAGCCCTAAATGGTCTCGGCCCAGTATACCTGAAGGAGCACTCCACCTCCATCGTTCTGCCTGGACACTGAGGTCCAGCTCCGAGAGCCTTCTGGCGGTTCCCTTGCTGTGAGAAGCCAAGTTACAGGGAACCAGGCAGAGGGCCTTCTCGGTGGTGGTGCCTGCCCTGTGGAACGCCCTCCCACCAGATGTCAAAGAGAAAAATAACTACCAAACTTTTAGAAGACATCTGGAGGCAGCCCTGTTTAGGGAAGCTTTTAATGTTTAATAGGTTATTGTATTTTAGTGTTTTGTTGGTGGGCGCCCAGAGTGGCTGGGGAAACCCAGCCAGATGGGCGGGGTATAAATAATAAATTATTATTATTATTATTATTTAAATGTCCTGTAAAGGCCGGGCAGTGGGCAGACACGACTCGGCCTCCGCTGGGCCACAAGCCCGTGTGATGACAGACCTTGACGCCGGGACTGAATGGCCCTCGCCTTTTCTTACCCAACCCCAAAGGGAGAAAGCAGAGCAGGATAGCAGGTCTTTCTTTTGTTTCTGAGGAGGTCAAGCTGAGGTCAGCCGGAGGGCTAAAGGTCTTATCCTTCCCATGGGCATTGGAGGGTTAATAGAGCCCATTAAATGATAGGATGAGTAGGGCTCATTCTGCATATGGTGCACGGAGAACCGGGGGAGGGATAAATGGGGGATTTGTTTGGCGCAATAGCATAGCTGTCAACTCACAGATTTGAAAATAAGGGACCAGCGGCCTCTAAAATAAGGGATCAGCAGCCAAAATAAGGGATTTTCCAAGCATAGGTATGTTCGACTTCTGAGCCCCTCCAAGTCAAAGGCAGAAAGCCCAGCCAGCAGCCAAACAAAGCCTCAAGCGGTGGTTCCCACAGCGCAGCAACCCGGCAAAGGGGATGCAGCAAGGAAAACCACCGTCACCTCTCCGCTGGGAAGCGCTGAGCAAAGGCGAGTCCCCAGGCAACGCGGCCGATTTGATCGGCACAAGGCATGCAAGCTCCACCCCCCAGTCGTTCTTAGACTCCTTATTGGGTGAGCAACGCAGCCAAGCAACACAGTTGGAGCCTCCCTCCTCCCTGGCCGGCAGGGAGGGAGGGAGAGGAGCTGCTTCCTTTGAAACCCGGGAAATTTAAGGGACATCATCAATAAAGGACAGCAGCGGGACATGGCGCTGGGGACTTTCCCGCCAAATAAGGGACAGTTGACAGCTATGCGCAAGAGCAGCATCAAAGCCGCGGGGATGCCTCTCACCTGCGGATCCTTCGCCGCGCTCTCCGCCGGTGGTAATCCCCCTTGGAGAAGTCCTCCAGGTTGGCCGGGTGGATGGCCCAGTAATGGCCTTTGCCATTGTCACTGCGGCCCGCTTTGATGAAGCACTCGTTCAACGACAGGTTGTGCCTCACACTGTTGCGCCAACTCTTCTCCTGCACGTAAAAAAAAAAGGGAAAAGGGGGGGTTGGGGGATCATTCAGTTTGCCACTGAAGGGTTAACCCTGCCGCCGGTAAAAACGGGGGTTGCCGGGGGGGCAGAGGTTTTGCTTAGGAACCAGGCAGAATGGCAGGAGGGAGTTCTGAGGGAGTTTCGCCTCTGTATGTTTGGCTGGACGTCTCCATGCTATGAACAAGGCTTGGAATAGGGACCCCTGACCGTTAGGTCCAGTCGTGGCCGACTCTGGGGTTGCGACACTCATCTCGCTTTATTGGCCGAGGGAGCCGGCATACAGCTTCCAGGTCATGTGGCCAGCAGGACTAAGCCGCTTCTGGCGAACCAGAGCAGCGCATGGAAACACCGTTTACCTTCCCACCGGAGCGGTACCTATTTACAGTCATACCTCGGGTTGAATACGCTTCGAGTTGAGCACGTTTGAGTTGCGCTCCGCCGCAACCCGGAAGTAATGGAGCACAGAGCGGTTTCGCCTCTTAGAATCATAGAATAGAATCATAGAGTTGGAATAGACCACAAGGGCCATCGAGTCCAACCCCCTGCCAAGCAGGAAACACCATCAGAGCACTCCTGACATATGGTTGTCAAGCCTCTGCTTAAAGACCTCCAAAGAAGGAGACTCCACCACACTCCTTGGCAGCAAATTCCACCTTCGAACAGCTCTTACTGTCAGGAAGTTCTTCCTAATGTTTAGGTGGAATCTTCTTTCTTGTAGTTTGGATCCATTGCTCCGTGTCCGCTTCTCTGGAGCAGCAGAAAACAACCTTTCTCCCTCCTCTATGTGACATCCTTTTCTATATTTGAACATGGCTATCATATCACCCCTTAACCTCCTCTTCTCCAGGCTAAACATGCCCAGCTCCCTTAGCCGTTCCTCATAAGGCATCGTTTCCAGGCCTTTGACCATTTCCCTAGATCAAGGGAAGTAATAGTGCCACTCTATTCTGCTCTGGTCAGACCTCACCTGGAGTACTGTGTCCAGTTCTGGGCACCACAGTTCAAGAAGGACACTGACAAACTGGAACGTGTCCAGAGGAGGGCAACCAAAATGGTCTGACCAAACTGTGGGAGGCAGTGGAAGACAGGAGTGCCTGGCGTGCTCTGGTCCAGGGGGTCACGAAGAGGCAGACACGACTAAACGACTAAACAGCAACAACAGAACTTGCCGCGGTCTGGCGAGACTTAATAGAGGCAGACATATCTGTCAGTTTGGGTTTCTCTCAGCTTCTAATTCCCTCCTACTTTTGAATTCTGCCGCAATTTCCCAGAATAAAGTCCTCAGGAAAATCCGTTAACATTTCAGTGCAAATTTCTCCAAACGAACAACATTCTTGGAGGCTGTTTAGACTGCTGTACAAACATTTGCCAGCAGCTCCCCCTAATATAATGCATCTTGGAGTGTTATTTTCATGAATTTACGCACCCATTCCTCTAAGGCATGTCTCTTTGCACCACGGATCTGGAGAAGCACGGATTTCGAAGGATAACTCTGTTTCGGCTCAAAAAGGTGGGAGTTTTGTAGTTGTTTGTTAAATTGCAGACGGAATCAACTTTCTCCCCGCAAGCCTAGCAAAGGGATGCTCTCTAGACTTAATGTTTGCAAGTCAGAAGCTCAAAAAACGGAGTAGATAGAAAAGTAAATTTGTACCCTCTGCAGGAGAGCTGTTTGAGAGTTCCCGCTGTTTGGCAGGAATCTCCTATAATGTTTTGAGCTTCTGTCCCGAGCCCTAGGGATTTCTGCTGAGATCTCCCCGGACAGAGAAGAGAACTGGGTGTTAAAAAGGCCAAGAAACTGTGTCACTGGCGTCCGACGTCCCAGTCTCGTGAAAAGGACGGCCACTTGCGTATCGCCAAAAGGGAGGGGGAAAGAGGGTGCTGATTTGCATATATTTTGCATGCTATATGCATGGCGCACATTTGGAAATAAGAACTCGAAATGGAAAAGGGTGAATTGGGTGGAATCCAGTGCTATTTGGTCCGTTGAAATCAATGAACATGACTAATCTAGATCCATTAATTTCAGCAGGACTAGTGTGGCATACAGTGCCGGATTTAAGTGTAAGCTAAACAAGCTATAGTTTAGGGCCCCACTCTCTTGGGGGGTCCCCAAAAATATACTTCTTCTTAATTATATTTCACTATTAATATACTTCTTCTTAATTGTATTTCAGTTCAACAATTACTTTGATAAAATACATATTTTGTTAGATGCAAATGGCTCGAGATACCTATGAGGTCCATAAATTACCATATAGCATATATTCAACACACAAAAAACAGTGACAATTTGTTGTTGACAAAGGACAGCTGGACATATAAAGGGCCCCATTACCTTCAGTAGCTGAGGGTCTCATCAAACTGAAATCCGGCCCCGGTTGGCTACAACCCATTAAACCTCGTCATAATTCAGGGGATGGTAACTAGATCATTTGTATGCTTCCTCCGCCTTCTGTGGGGCTAACTGTCAATGGACCACTTCATGAACCTTAGAAGTTTTTTATCTCTTAACTGGACTGGAATGGGACAGCCTTTCCTCTTCAGACAGAGGACTGTTCTCGGAGACCTGCCAACTAGCAGGACTGTATAAGGCAAGGGCCGCAATTCGGTGGTAGAACTACTTTGCATGCAGAAGGTCCCACCTTCAATCTTCAGCAGGTACGGTTCCGGCCCGAAAACCTGGAGAGATGCAGCCAAGCACCATGGACAATAGGGTCCTATTACTGACTCTCGGCCACTGTACCCTGGAAGAAACCAGCCATGTCCTCGCCCACCAAGTTGGCTTGCTCAATGGACGAGGGCCCTAGGTTGGGCGAGTCTAGAAGGTAGTTCAAGGCCCCAAGGTGAGGACCCATGTTCTCCAGGGTACCTGTTGGTGGCACTCACCTTGTTTTTGAAGTATGGGTATTTATCCATAATCCACTGGTAGATATCGGACAGCAAAAGCTTCTTCTCCGGTGAGGAGAGGATGGCCGTCGAAATGAGGGCGATGTAAGACTGGTTGGGTTTGTCCAGGAGATCTGGAGGTGCGTGAGGTCCAGGTTGCTCTGTCTCTGCGACGCCTCTCCCTTCTGCCCTCGCTTGTTCGCCCCTTGGTTCTGGGTCCCTGCGAGGTGGCTTCCTGTTCTCGAAAAGGAGGTAGTCAATGGTGAAGGAGACGCTAGGCTTCCTCTGTACCTCTGCCTCTGCTCTTTCCATGGCGGACGCAACTTGGGGTGCCCTTGATCTCAGCTCATCTTCGCCGGTCCTGGAAGTCCAGCCAAGGTCCAGGAGCTGCGTTGGGGCAGCGGCGGAAACAGAAGTGTCTCCCGAGGGCTGGGCTTGTAATTAGTGCAGATTACAGGGTTTGCTAATTGTGTTTTCACAAACGGGCTGCCTCCGCAAAGCAGCCTGTTTATCTGGCAAAGACTTAGCTTTAGCAGGATTTGGCCTCTAAGCCTAATAAATACATTGATTAATCCGCTCGGGATACAGGAATTCTGAGCTGGGTTTACCAACAGGTTGGCGGCAGCTGGAGGAGACGGGGGGGGGGGGCGGTCAGGGAGGGGGGGTCACAGGAGGGTCTAGGAAAACAAAAGAGGAACCGTTTTTATTTCATTTCATTAGGATTTTTGTTTTCGCTTTAATCCTGCCCTTGTGCATCCGGCCCAGTATACCTGAAGGAGCATCTCTACCCACATCGTTCTGCCTGGACGCTGAGGTCCAGCGCCAGGGCCTTCTGGGTGTTCCCTCATTGCGAGAAGCTAAGCTACAGGGAACCAGGCAGAGGGCCTTCTCGGTAGTGGCCCTGTGGAACGCCGTCCCATCAGATGTCAAGGAAATAAGCAGCTATCCTATTTTTAAAAGACATCTGAAGGCAGCCCTGTTCAGGGAAGTTTTTAATGTGTGACATTTTGGTGTATTTTTGGTCTTTGTTGGAAGCTGCCCAGAGTGGCCAGGGAAACCCAGCCAGATGGGCGGTGTACAAATCATAAATTATTAGTATAGCTAAGGAGTAATTCCTAAAATATATCGGAGCAAATTCCAAATTCAGGAAAATAAGAGGCTGCCGCAGAAATTGAAGCTGCACAGAACAGGAATGCAGAAAGCTGTCCTACATCACATTCCTCTAGCTCAGCTACGCCTTGTCTCCAGCTGTTTCTGAACTACAGTTCCCATCATCCCTGACCACTGGTCCTGCTCGCTAGGGATGATGGGAGTTGTAGTCCCAAAACAGCTGGAGGGCTGAGTTTGGGAGCGCCTGGTCCAAAGGCTATTCCTCAGGAAATAAGGATTTGTTTTAAGTTTTTCATGTGTGCTAAAACTCAGTTAACAAACACGGATACATATGCTATAATGTTATTTTTTTTTTAGTTAAATAAAGTGTTTAAATTGTTATTAAGGAAAAAACTTTCTCCTTCCAATAAAGTACAGCAGAAAAATTGCCCAAATATTAACAGTCAAGTTTGGGGAACCCTGCCCTAGGGTCTCAGGCTGGGGGATTTCCCCAGGCCCAGGGGCGTTCCGAGGTGGGGGCGAGGGGGCGGTCCGACCTAGGTGCCATTCCAAAGGGGGGGGGGTGACAAAATGCCGACCCCGATCAGCGGCGCACCCCCTGGGACACGTGCCACACCTCCTGCGATGAGTGCCACGCCCCTGGGACACGTGCCACACCTCCTGTGATGAGTGCCATGCCCCTCGGACACGCGCCACACCTCCTGCGATGAGTGCCACGCCCCTGGGACACGCGCCACACCTCCTGCGATGAGTGCCACGCCCCTGGGACACGCGCCACACCTCCTGCGATGAGTGCCACGCCCCTGGGACACGCACCACACCTCCTGCGATGAGTGCCACGCCCCTGGGACACGCGCCACACCTCCTGCGATGAGTGCCACGCCCCTGGGACACGCACCACACCTCCTGCGATGAGTGCCACACCCCTGGGACACGCACCACACCTCCTGTGATGAGTGCCACGCCCCTGGGACACGCGCCACACCTCCTGTGATGAGTGCCACGCCCCTGGGACACACGCCACACCTCCTGCGATGAGTGCCACGCCCCTGGGACACGCGCCACACCTCCTGCGGTGAGTGCCACGCCCCTGGGACACGCGTCACACCTCCTGCGATGAGTGCCACGCCCCTGGGACGAGTGCCACGCCCTTGGGATGCACGCCACGCCACCTGCAATGAGCGCTATGCCCCCTGGGACAAACGCCGGTCCAGGTTGCTTCGCCTCTGCCCAGGCCTACCTGGAGATGCTGGGAATTTAACTGGGGGGTCTCCTGTATGTAGAACAGATGTTCCGCCACAGCTTTTTGCTCCCTCTCCGAACAAAAAGGTAAGTTCCCAGTCCTCTTAGACCTGAATAAAGGTCTCGGTTAGAAAAAAAAGAACTTGGGAAGCTGCCTTATACCGAAACTGACCCCTGTGCCCTTGTGGTCATGTCCTCCTTGTGGGTTTTCCATAAGGGGCATTTGTTTGGTCACGGTAAGAACAGGTTGCTGGACAAGATGGACCACTGGCTTGATCCAGGAGGCTCTTGTGTTCTTTCTTTATTTTAACATATGTAACCCCGTCTTTTGGCCTCAAAGTCTCCCAGAGCTGCTTGTGGCGACGTCAATAAAAACTGCTAAAACCCCCACAAAGCTGAGTGATTGGGTAAGACTATGGAAAGAAGGCTTAAAATTTACGGCATGCAATACCCTCAAAGAAAATGTGATGGAAATGATATTTAGATAGTATATTACACCCGTCAAATTAGCGAAAAGGTATAAAGTTAATAATAAATGTTGGAAATGTAAAGAAAAAGAGGGAACATTTTATCACATGTGGTGGGAATGTAAGAAGGTGAAAAGCTTCTGGGAGATGATATATAATGAGATGAAAAAAATATTGAAATATACATTCATAAAGAAACCAGAAGATTTTTAACTGGAAATTGTTGGGAGTGATATAAACAGAAAGGAATGTAAGCTTTTTGTATATGCAACAACAGTAGCAAGAATATTATTGGCCCAAAAATGGAAGCAAGAAGAATTACCGACGATCCAAGAATGGAGGATGAAGTTAATGGACTATGCAGAATTAGATAAATTAACAGGAAGGATTCGAAACCGGTGGGACCAGAAATTCACGGAAGACTGGAGTAAATTTACGGACTATTTGAAAAGTATTTGTGAAGACCAGACGACGTTTGTAGGTCTGCAAGACGCTTTGTGAGGAGTATTATTGGAATTATTGCAAAAATGTATAAGGAGAAGGATGATTTGTTAAAAGATTTAAAGTTAAGAAATGCATAAGAAGTGGTTAAAACGGTGGATCATCAGAGGTGCTGATGGAAGTCTAAAAAGATTGTATAAGTTTTAAGTTTTGTGGTACGTTTTATAATTTATATGTTAAAATCAATAAAAATTATATATATAAAAAAAGGAAGTCTGTTCCAAAACCAAAGCATTCCAAAACCAAAGCAAGCTTTTCCATATAAAGTAATGCAAAATGGATTAATCTGTTCTGGACTTTTAAAAACAACCCCTAAAACAGCAATTTAACATGAATTTTACCACCTAACAAGACCATTGGTCCATAAAATGAAAGCAATAAACAATGTACTGCAGTCACACAATCAATCCATCAGTAGCTGAACTGGGTTCCACACAGTCACAAAAACAAAATGAAAAAGAGCCGCAAAAACAGAAAAGCAAAATAAATAGCAAAAACAGACAAACCTCAGCGTAACACTCGAAACGGAGCATGTTCAGCTTCTGAAAAAAAAATTGGCAAACCAGAACACTTACTTGTGGGTTTGCAGTGTTTGTCAGTCTCAGTCTCAGTCAGTTTTATTGCACATAGCCAAAGGCTGCCGCAATGTACACAGAATTATTTGACAATTAAAAGAAAATATACTGAATTGGTAAAAAAAGACTTAAAACATTTATATTATTAAAACATTACATACTCTAAACAAAGCTATAAAAGTACCCCAATGTACAAATAAAAAACTTGGGTTCCAAGTTGTTTGAGTATCAAGGCATTTGAGAACCAAGGTACCACTGTATAGACTCTTTTAAGCTTAAATCACAATTGTTGGGGGAAGTAAATCAAACAATGTGTGAGTGTGTTTTGGTGTTTTCTAAACCTACGTAAGTACCGTATTTTTCGTCCTATAGGACGCACTTTCCCCCCTCCAAAAATGAAGGGGAAATCTGTGTGCGTCCTATGGGGCGAATACAGGCTTTCGCTGAGTTCCCGCAGAGCTCCCTAGGCTGCGGATAGCAGCCTGCTGCCCGGCGCGCGGGGCGCCCTGAAGCAGAGCGCCCCTCGCGCCTGGCAGGCATCGGCCAGCCCCACAAGCTCGGGGGACAGTGGGGAGGCGCAGCACCGCCATCCCGCTGTTCCTCGACCTGGTTTTGGGGGGGAAATAAAGGGGAAATTTTTTCCCTCTATTTCCCCCCCCCCCAAAAAAAACTAGGTGCGTCCTATGGGACAGAAAATATGGTATATTTTATAATTCAGCACATTGGCTGATAATCGTTTGGATGGACTAGTTCGTTTGTAAAGGGATGAACGTGACCGACACTTAGTTCTTTATTGGAAACTTTGAATGTGCAGCTAGGGTTGCCATACGTCTGGGAAAATCCGGACATATCGGAAGTGGCAATTTTGGCGATTTATATGAATAAGAAGCTCTAAAAGCTCAACAACTTCCAGTGAGCTCAAGGCAGCGTCCTTCAAGTCAAAATCTGCAGGAAGTTCCTGAAATATTTGCACCCATCAATTACTGCTGATTTATTCAGCGTGGCAGCAGAAGAAAAGCTATGCTAGATTGTTATGAGGGGCAGGCAAACTGTCTATGCAGTGTGGCGTATATTTTTAAAAATACAGAAATACAACGCCCACCGCTGTAGCAAATATCTGAAATCTATAGAAAACTGAAATGCTGTCTTTATAGTAAACACGTGGGGTTATCTGTTATTTCTTTCCTGTTATTTCTTTCCAGCTATGATATATAATTTTTGCCTCTTTTGCCACTTCTTTCTATTTTCCAGAATTCTGAAAACTGTGGCATTACTAGACCCCTTGACCTTGGTAATGTAAGGCAGGGGGGAAATGTGGCAAATAAATAGACAAAACATTGATTTATTGTACAGTTTTCCTGCTTTGCCCCCCTTCCCATAGCGTATGATGTGTATATAAAATATATAATGCTGTAAGTTGCTTGGATACCTTTGGGTCACAAGCGACGGGCAAATTTAATATATGATTATGGTGATGATAATGATCAGTCCACGTGGGATTTTGGACAGAGCGGAACGAAGATGAATGACAGAATTGTAGAGTTGGAAGAGACCCCGTGCGGTCATCTAGCCCAACCCCCTGCAATGCAGGAATCTGGAACCCACGACCCTGAGATTAAGACTCTCATGTTTTACCGATTCATCTTATCCCCCTTCCCAAAGTGGGGTGTGTGGCGTTGCTTTATCCATTAGATTCACATCCTGCCTTTCCTCTCAAATTATTTTTAAATTGTGGCTACATGGTGGGCCTCTTAAATACACTCTGCGCATGCCCAGAGGGCCTCCCTGACCATATTGCTGTGCGTCCACTAAAACCGAGCCTAGCCAGTACAAAACCCTCTCCTAAGGTTAGTAGTTGTTTAGTCGTTTAGTTGTGTCCGACTCTTCGTGACCCCCTGGACCAGAGCACGCCAGGCCCTCCTGTCTTCCACTGCCTCCCATGGTTTGGTCAGACTCATGCTGGTAGCTTCGAGAACACCATCCAACCATCTCGTCCTCTGTCGTCCCCTTCTCCTTGTGCCCTCCATCTTTCCCAACATCAGGGTCTTTTCCAGGGAGTCTTCTCTTCTCCTGAGGTGGCCAAAGTCTTGGAGCCTCAGCTTCAGGATCTGTCCTTCCAGTGAGCACTCAGGGCTGATTTCCTTCAGAATGGAGAGATTTGATCTTCTTGCAGTCCATGGGACTCTCCAGAGTCTCCCCCAGCACCAGAATTCCAAAGCATGAATTCTTCGGCGATCAGCCTTCTTTATGGTCCAGCTCTCACTTCCATACATCACTACTGGGAAAACCTTAGGTTTTACTATACGGATCTTTGTTGGCAAGGTGAAGTCTCTGCTTTTTAAGACGCTGTCTAGGTTTGTCATTGCTTTTCTCCCAAGAAGCAGGCGTCTTTTAATTTCGTGGCTGCTGTCACCATCTGCAGTGATCATGGAGCCCAAGAAAGTAAAATCTCTCACTGCCTCCATTTCTTCCCCTTCTATTTCCCAGGAGGTGATGGGACCAGTGGCCATGATCTTCGTTTTTTTGATGCTGAGCTTCAGACCATGTTCTGCACTCTTCTCCTTCACCCTCATTAGAAGGTTCTTTAATTCCTCCTCCTTTTCTGCCATCCAAGTTGTGTCATCTGCATATCTGAGGTTGTTGATATTTCTTCCGGCAATCTTAATTCCGGCTAGGGATTCATCCAGCCCAGCCTTTCGCATGTATGTATAAAATACATATTGCTGTAAGTTGCTTGGATCCCTTTGGGTCACAAGTGACTGGTAAATTTAATAAATGATTATGGTGATGATAATGATCGAAGGATTATGCATTTTTCATGTATGCAACAACAGCAGCAAGAATACTCATAGCTAAACACTGGGAAACTCAAGACTTGCCCACGCTGGAAGAATGGCAGATGCAACTGATAGACTATATGGAATTAGCAGAAATGACTGGCAGAATCCGTGACCTGGGAGAAGAAGGGGTGGAAGAGGATTGGAAGAAATTTAAGGACTATTTACAAAAACATTGTAAACTGTATGAATGTTAAGATGATGTAAGAGTAAGAGTTAAGGTGGCATCAGTAAATTAGTTGACAAGTGTTTGAGAATAGATGAGATTTGAGAAAAAGTAAATCTACTGGTTAATATTATGTATATCTAAGTATCTAAGACTTTGGAAAATAAATTTAAAATTGGAAGACATAATATTCCATAATATGGAAGACAAATATAACTAAGAAATTGAAACAAGGTGATAATTTGCTGTCTAGAATTTTATAAATTTGGAAAGCAGGAACGAAAGACGTGAGGAAGTCCAAAAGCGAGGAAAGTAAGAAATTGACGATGATGTTATAACTTTTTCTTCTTTTCTGTATGTTTTTCTTTGTCCTTTTTTTTGTGTCTGTTTATTGTATTGTTGGGGATGGGGTTATATGTGTTGGAAGA
This sequence comes from Podarcis muralis, assembly GCF_964188315.1. Taxonomy (NCBI): domain Eukaryota; kingdom Metazoa; phylum Chordata; class Lepidosauria; order Squamata; family Lacertidae; genus Podarcis; species Podarcis muralis. The sequence continues at coordinate 7,464,498 of NC_135672.1, read as the reverse complement.
TAAATGTCTAGAAAATTTTGAATAATAATAATTAAAAAAAAGATAATGATCAGTCCACATGGGATTTTGGACAGAGCGGAACGAAGATGAATGGCAGAATCGTAGAGTTGGAAGAGACCCCGTGCGGTCATCTAGCCCAACCCCCTGCAATGCAGGAATCTGGAACCCACGACCCTGAGATTAAGACTCTCATGTTCTACCGATTCAGCTTATCCCCCCCCCCCAAAAAAAGTGGGGTGTGTGGCGTTGCTTTATCCATTAGATTCACATCCTGCCTTTCCTCTCAAATCATTTTTAAATTGTGGCTACTTGGTGGGCCTCTTAAATGCACTCTGCACATGCCCAGAGGGCCTCCCTGACCATATTGCTGTTCGTCCACTAAAACCGAGCCTAGCCACTACAAAACCCTCTCCTAAGGTTAAGTCGAACCTAAATATGACCACAGATTAAATCCTGCCCGCAAATTATTTTCCCTTTTTGGGGGGTGAGTGTCTCTTTAAGAGCCGGCTGGGCGTGGCCACACGTCGTCATCGCTCTTTCTCGGGAAGAGGAAGCGGGCAAGGCGGGTTGGCTGTGCGCATGCGCCGCCTCTCCCCTCTTCTGGCGGAGGAGAAGCGAGAGGCCGGCCCGAAAAAAGCTTCGCCGGGTCGCTTGGCGCGCATGCGCACGCGCCGCGCTCCCCGTCTCCGGCGTCGCACGTCAGGAGAGGCTTTTCGTACGGAGCGTCGACGCTGATTGGAGAAAAGAGGGCGGGGGCGGGGAAAGAAACCGCAAGACGCGCGCTCCGGATTGGCCGAGCCGGGGCGCTTAGCCGTTGACGTCGTCCCCCCGTCACGTGACGCGGGCGGCTCTTCTCTTTCTTCTTCCCTCCCCCCGCCCCTCCCTCCACCTGTTCCCGGCGCGTTGGATGCTGGAAGTCAAGATGGCGGCGGAGCTGGTGGAGGCGAAAGTGAGTGAGTGAAAGAGGAGAGGGAGGGAGGGGAGGGAGGGAGAGGAGAAGCGGGGGTCCGAAGGGGGCGCCCCGTCCCCCCCCTCACTGAGGTATGTTTTTTTTGGGGGGGGACCCTATGAATCTGTGCCACAGGGAGGGGGCACCTGAGGAGGGAGGGGCGTGGCTAAAGGGGAGGGGCGGCCAGAAGCCCCGCCCCCTCGTCCCGAGGGAGGGGGCGGCCTCCCCACCCCCCTCCAGGGACTACCCCCCCTTACCAATCCCCCCCACTCTCACATCCCCCCCTCTCCCTACCTGCTGCTGTTTTACACCCCCACCTTCAAGACCCCCCCATGCCAGGAAAGACCCTCCCCATTTCCTCTCACCCCCCCCAGGAGGGTTTGTTTGCCTGTCTGTTTGTTTACATGCCTTTTATCTCGCCCTCATGCCAGCCCTCCCTTTGGGGCACCTTTTGACAGCCAGGAGGAGTTGCCACCAACCCTGCAAGGTGGATTTTTTTTGGGGGGGGGGGACTGTTTGTTTGGAGCTGGTTTAATCCTGATTGGTGTGTTGGAAGCGAAAACAAAACAAAAACACAACAGCAGCAAAGGGCGATCTTACGCAGGTCTTACTCAGAAAGTAAGCACCCCTTGGGTTCAGGAGGGTGGTGTTAAAGGTAAGGTAAAGGGACCCCTGACCATTAGGTCCAGTCGTGGACGACTCTGGGGTTGCGGCGCTCATCTCGCTTTATTGGCCGAGGGAGCCGGCATACAGCTTCTGGGTCATGTGGCCAGCAGGACTAAGCCGCTTCCGGCGAACCAGAGCAGCGCACGGAAACGCCGTTTATCTTCCCGCCAGAGCGGTACCTATTTATCTACTTGCAGTTTGACATGCTTTTGAACTGCTAGGTTGGCAGGAGCTGGGACCGAGCAACGGGAGCTCACCCCGTCGCGGGGATTCAAACCGCCGACCTTCTGATTGGCAGGTCCTAGGCTCTGTGGTTTAACCCACAGCACCACCCATGTCCCATTGGGGGTGGTGTTACTCGCTGGTTAAGTCGCCTGGAATAGCAGCTTGGCAATTGCATACAGTGGTACCTCGGGTTAAGTACTTAATTCGTTCCGGAGGTCCGTTCTTAACCTGAAACTGTTCTTAACCTGAAGCACCACTTTAGCTAACGGGGCCTCCTGCTGCTGCCGCGCCGCCGGAGCACGTTTTCTGTTCTCATCCTGAAGCAAAGTTCTTAACCCGAGGTACTATTTCTGGGTTAGCGGAGTCTGTAACCTGAAGGGTATGTAACCTGAGGTACCACTGTACATGCCTAATTGGAAATCGCTGGACTTCTAGGTAAGGGTTGCAGCCTTCGCCTCCTGCGCAGCCAAAACGGGCACCCACGGAGCGTGGCAGTACTTTTTAGAAAGTGAAACAGGTTTATTCTGCTTGAAGCACGTTTGTGAACTGGATTTGTCAGGTGTTGGCTCTCTCCTGACAGATATTTATTGTGCATACATGTGTGTGTGTGTTTATTTGTTAATTTGAAACCTTAGCTGTTTTAATGGAGGAGGGTGGATCTGAAACATTTAACAGATCAACGCATCTCTTAGCCGTTCCCTTGTTTACCTTGTATATGCATGCATGTGGATAATAACAGAAAAAGCTATAAATGCATTTCTGTGGCACATAAGGACCTATGAAGGGCCCTGCTGGATCATGCCGTGGCCCATTTAGTCCAGCATCCCATTCTCACAGTGGCCAACCAAATGCAACGATGGGAGGCCTGAGTGAAACTGCAACTCTCCTCTACCTGAACTGGCATTCAGAGGCATACGGTTTGTGGTCATGGACGTAGGGCATAGCTGTCATGGCTAATAGATGCTGATAGCCTTATCTTCTATGTAATTAGACACTTAAGTCACAAAACCACCTGCCAAAATGGAATTTCTGTAAGATTCTTTAAGGCTCCTTCTCTGTGTGTTCTGTATTGTTAAGTTGAACCATGCAGAGCCAGTTGTGAAACCAATGGACACCTTAGATAGCAAGCAAAGTCATGTATAAAGGTAAAGGGACCCCTGACCATTAGGTCCAGTCGTGGCCGACTCTGGGGTTGCGGCGCTCATCTCGCTTTATTGGCCGAGGGAGCCAGTGTACAGCTTCCGGGTCATGTGGCCAGCATGACTAAGCCGCTTCTGGCGAACCAGAGCAGCACACGGAAACGCCGTTTACCTTTCCGCCGGAGTGGTACCTATTTATCTACTTGCACTTTGACGTGCTTTTGAACTGCTAGGTTGGCAGGAGCAGGGACCGAGCAACGGGAGCTCACCCCGTCGCGGGGATTCGAACCGCCGACCTTCTGATCAGCAAGTGCTAGGCTCTGTGGTTTAACCCACAGCGCCACCCACGTCCCAAAGTCATGTATAGGAAGCCACAATTATAAGTTCTGCCATTTGTATTAATGATTGTACTTTTACTTTACAAGAGTAGATCTGGCTTGTTTCGTGAATATTCAGAAACAAAGACTTTAGGGTAGTTAACTTCTTTGAGTGAATTTGGAATGGCTGGCTTCCAGTTTTTTTTCAGTAAGCTGTGGACACAAACTGGGAAGTCTTCAGTTGAAACCTTGAGTTTCCACGCACTTACGTATTTGTTACTTATTTAGAGCACTTTTATCTCTCCTGAAGACATCTGGCTTACTAGAAGTACATGTAAAAAGGATCTAGGGGGTCTTGGTGGACCACAAGCTTAACATGAGTCCGCAGTGTGATGCAGCAGCGAAAAAAGCTAATGCCGTTGTAGGCTGCATCAACAGAAGTATAGTGTCTAGATCAAGGGAAGTCATACTACCACTCTATTCTGCCTTGGTCAGGCTACACTTGGAGTACTGTGTCTAATTCTGGGCACCACAATTTAAGAAGGATGTTGACAAGCTGGAATGTGTGCAGAGGAGGGCAACCAAGGTGGCCAAGGGTCTGGAAACTAAGCCTTATGAGGAGCACTTGAAGGAGCTGGGTATGTTTAGCGTGGAAAAGAGGAAACTGAGAGGAGATATGATAAGGTAAAGGTAAAGGTACCTGTCAGGGAACTGCCATCGGAAGGACAGGAGGTGGAAGGGCTCCCGGAGGTTGAGAGAGACTTAGCAGCTGAAGAGGGAACCAGCAGGGGGAGAGAAGGAGCTCCAAGGGAAAGTGAGTCGGAGGGATGGCTCAGAGACACTTCCAGCGAAAACAGTGGGGAGGTTTCAAGACCTCCTATAGGGACACCCACTCCTCGCCGGAAACTGTCGCGCCGAGAGTCCAGAAGACGTGTTTCCGTTAAGGAGCTTTTATGCTGGAAGAGATTCCGTAAGCGCCCACTTTCGGATTCTGCTAGCGACTGACGGAGCCATGCTTGAGGGGCTCCGTCGTAGGCAGAGGTTTGCGGATTTGATCAAACTCTGAGGGACTAGGATTTTACGCACAAGCAGCTCATCATCCCATCACAGTACCCCTGCCTGTACCGGCCAGTCTTGACAGACTCTAGGGTTGTGCGCTCATCTCACTCTATAGGCCGGGAGCCAGCGCTGTCCGCAGACACTTCCGGGTCACGTGGCCAGCGTGACAAAGCTGTTCTGGCGAGCCAGCACAGCACACGGAACGCCGTTTACCTTCCCGCTAGTAAGCGGTCCCTATTTATCTACTTGCACCCGGGGGTGCTTTCGAACTGCTAGGTTGGCAGGCGCTGGGACCAAGCAACGGGAGCGCACCACGCCACGGGGATTCGAACCGCCGACCTTTCAATCGACAAGTCCTAGGCGCTGAGGCTTTTACCCACAGCGCCACCTGCGTCCCTATGAGATATGATAGCCACCTTCAAATATTTCAAGGGCTGTCACACGGAGGAGGGAGCATGCTTGTTTTCTCCTGCTTTGGAGGGTAGGACTTGAACCAATGCCTTCAGGTTGCAAGGAAGGAGATTCCGACTAAACATTCGGAAAAAAACTTTCTGACAGTAAGAGCTGTTCAGCAGTGGAACAGACTCCCACGAGAAGTGGTGGACTCTCCTTCCTTGGAGGTTTTCAAGCAGAGGTTGGATGGCTATCTGTCACGGGTGCTTTAGCCGAGATTCCTGCGTTACAGGGCGTTGGACTAGATGATCCATGGGTCCCTTTCAACTCGTAAGATTCTATGAGTCTATGAACCATATGAAGCTCCCAGAGCAGCGTATAAATTTCAATAATAAGACAACCCCTGGCCTCAGACTCAGAATCTGATAGACAAAACACAAATGGGAAAGGAGTGCGCAAGGGGCCCTTTATCTCAGCTACAGTTAGTGTGAAGGCTGTAAGGAAAGTCTTGCTGCTGTCAGACCCAGCTCTAATAGGGGGGAAATGAGGCTAGCCCATCTCACAGGGCTGTTGTAAGGAGTACAGCATCTTTTAGTGCTATGGAGGCTTGGCGCTCTATAAATGTTAATTATTATTGTATCAAATGAATATCTGCAGTAGACCTGTCCAGTCTGATACGGACAGCAGCAGATTTTCTCAAACTGGTGTGCATGAGGTACATCGCTGTCTCCTCGCTCCCTTTTCCAACCCGAGGGCCTTCTGGGAAACCTTCCAAGAGCCACATGCCAATCGTGGGCAGAAGTGGGTGGAGCAATGAATGCAGATTACAGCTTTGTGCAGCAGGGTGCTTCCAACACACTTTGCTCCATCCGTCATCCAGACAAAGCAAGAAGACACATTCCAGCCAGGCAAAGTCACTCCAGGAGGGTGCAAAGCAAAGGCTGGTGAGGGTATGTGGCCGGTGGAATGCTCCAGGGCCCAGCTAGAGAGCCCTGGGATGGTTGGATTTGGCACTGAGGAATCCCACCTGCTGCCTCCACTGCCAAGTCCTTGCTTGCTTGCCTGCCTATCTATTGCTCTTGTCGTTTTTGCATGGGCTTCCCTTTGCTTGTGCTGCCCTGAGCAGCTGGAGCTTGGGAGGTGCAGCTGTGAAATGGTGGGGTTTGAAGCTTTGAGATTTTAAGGCGATGGCTGTGAATCATAATAAGCGGAGACCTACTTTTTAAATTAGTTGGAGCAGATAGGAGGCTTTGCTGCTGCTGCTGCTGCTTCTGTTGTTACCGTTAACCAATTTATATACCGCTTTTTAGGCACAGATGATGTTCCACAATTTCAGTGCCTTGACGAGATCTGCGCAGCATTGTCAAACCATAGTGTTTAGCCAAGCCTTCTGTTCAGCACAGGATCTGCAGAAACCTCCAGTGCCTCTCAAGTCAGCCTGTTCCTCATTTAACAATAACTCTAAGAAGGTCCCCCTCATGTTCAGCCAAATCTGTTTCTTTCGTCTTCTGTAAAAGTCTACCAGTATTATTATTTGTTTTAATCCCCGTATTAAAAGGGCAAAGCAAGTTGCTGGCTCTCATTATTTTTAGCATATGGAGGGCGCAACATTTGTTTGCTGCTCCTGACTGCTGAGGATTACTTCACACATCTGATAGAGCCAACAAAAATCTAGGCCACCATACCTCTTACGCCCCAAAGTCCTGCAATAATCATGGAATCATAGAATTGTAAATTTGGGGGGCACCCTGAGAGTCATCTAGTGTAGGAATCCTGCCCACAACCACCCCTGGAGTACTAGTATTGCAGGGAAGGGTTAGGTGGGTCAGCAGCCTGAGACAGAAAGCATTTTTATTTGTTTATTTGCTGGGGGGGGGGCATGGTAGCCCAAGGCTATCTCCTCACTTGGTTGCTGAGCTTAAATACAGTCGTACCTCGGAAGTCAAACGCCTTGCGGCTCGAACGTTTTGGCTCCCGAACCCTGCAAAGTGAGTCTTCCGGTTTGCGAACGTTCTTTGGAACCCAAACGTCCGACGTGGGTTCCGCAGCTTCCGATTGGCCGCAGGAGCTTCCTGCAGCCAGCCAGAAAACGCGCCTTGGTTCCCGAACATTTTGGAAGCCGAACGGACTTCCGGAACGGATTCCGTTCAACTTCCGAGGTGCCACTGTATTATGTTGCAGAGCTATAGCTTGTTGGCGGAACACCTGCTTTGCATGCAGAAGGTTCTTGTCTGAAATCACGGAGGGCTGCTGTGTAGAGGGTCCTGAGCTACGTGGGACCATTGGCTTGACCAGTAGAATGGACTCCCTCAGAAGGCGGTGGGCTATCCTTTGATGGAGGTTTGTAAACGGAGGTTGGGTGGCCATCTGTCAGGGATTCTTTAGCTGTGATTCCTTCCTTTCAGACGACCCTTTAAAAGGTGCCTTCCAATCTGATTCTATCACTTTGTACCTCATGCACTTATCAGGGGTCAGCAAACTTTTTCAGCAGGGGGCCGGTCCACTGTCCCTCAGACCTTGTGGGGGGCCGGACTATATTTTGGAAAAAGAATATGAACAAATTCCTATGCCCCACAAATCACCCAGAGATGCATTTTAAATAAAAGGACACATTCTACTCATGTAAAAACACACTGATTCCCGGACCGTCCGCGGGCCGGATTGAGAAGGCGATTGGGCCGGATCCGGCCCCCCGGGCCTTAGTTTGCCAACCCATGTCTTAGCTGCTGTGCTGCACTAGCTTTCAGCTTTCGTTTTTGATGCTTTAAGCATGAGGGTGGAGGTAAAGGTAAAGGAACCCCTGACCATTAGGTCCAGTCGTGGCCGACTCTGGGGTTGCTGCGCTCATCTCGCTTTATTGGCCGAGGGAGCTGGCGTGCAGCTTCCAGGTCATGTGGCCAGCAGGACTAATCCACTTCTGGCGAACCAGAGCAGAGCACGGAAACGCCGTTTACCTTCCTATTTATCTACTTGCACTTTGACGTGCTTTGGAACTGCTAGGTTGGCAGGAGCAGGGACCGCGCAACGGGAGCTCATCCCGTCGCGGGGATTCGAACCGCCGACCTTCCGATCGGCAAGCCCTAGGCTCTGTGGTTTAACCCACAGCGCCATCCTTGTCCCTTACGAGGGTGCAGGTAACAACCCCTATATAAATGGGCATTTTCTGCTGCTAGTATCATCGAATGGCCTTCCCTCTGCCATAGCAGGTCACATATGCTTCAGGTTACAGACTCTGCTAACCCAGAAATATTACCTCGGGTTAAGAACTTTGCTTTAGGATGAGAACAGAAATCGTGCTCTGGCGGCGCGGCAGCAGCAGGAGGCCCCATTAGCTAAAGTGGTGCTTCAGGTTAAGAACAGTTTCAGGTTAAGAACAGACCTCAGGAATGAATTAAGTACTTAACCCGAGGTACCACTGTATATGTTTTAAATGCTGTTTTACTGCTTTTAGACTCTGTTTTTAAAATATAACACTTGGGGTGTTTTAGACTAGAGATTTTCGAAACATTAAGACTTTTATAAACTCTTTAAAACAAACCAACCGGTTTCAGAGATCACCCTTTGTAGGTTTAGAGCGTCCTTTCCCGTTCAGCGTTTGCGATTCGGGCTGCAGAAACCGTTCCAAGTTCTGAGCTGCATTCTTTAAGTTGGTTTCACGTCTTTGGGCCGCCAAGGTGGCATCTTTAGGATCTTCAGAGAGAGTTGTTTTCTTGACTCTCGAGTGATCAAGTACCCCAACCCTGCCTGGCCTGCCACTGTGTTTGTGGTTGGCATGTGCAAGTTGTGACTCAGCCGCCTGCCATCCATGTATGGCAAGCACACCCACCCACCCCCCGCTGCTGCCCCCAGTGCTTTATAAACCTGGTTTCGCTCCCAGGCTGCAAAACAAGAAGGACCGTTGAGTCCTTGGCAGGTTCCGCTTGCTGGAGGTGGGCTGCAACTTGGCTTCCTGGTCCATATGCTGTGTTGTTTTAACCAGCGAAATTATCTTCCCGTTTGTAAGTGCTGGAGCACCGCCTGTATTCCTTCACTTGCCCTCCTCGCTGCTTTGGTAACTCGGTTGTGCAGGTCCGTTTGCACTGGAGGGTGGAGGGTACGGTTGGCAGGCACCCCTGGTGTTGCTCTTGTGGAAGAACAAAACCAGCAGACGTCTGAAGCAGCAACAAAGGAGGATTTGCTGCACCAGCCCTACTCCGAGTAATAATAATAATAATAATAATAATAATTTTTTATTTATACCCCGCCCTCCCCAGCCAAGGCCGGGCTCAGAGCGGCTTACAAGCAATAATAAAAACAAGTTGAATGATTGCAACTTAAAAACAAAATTAAAATACAACATTAAAATATTGAAACATTAAAATATTAAAATGTAGCCTCATCGCAGGAGGAGAAGGAAAGGAAAAAAGAAAGAGAGGGAGGGGATCAAATTGGCTCCAAGCCAAAGGCCAGGTGGAACAACTCTGTCTTACAGGCCCTGCGGAAAGAAATCAGATCCCGCAGGGCCCTGGTCTCATGAGGCAGAGCGTTCCACCGGGCCGGAGCCAGAGTTGAAAAGGCCCTGGCTCTGGTTGAAGCCAATCTAACTTCCTTAGGTCCCAGGACCACTAGGGTGTTGCTATTTATGGACCTTGAGGCTCTCCGTGGGGCATACCAGGAGAGGCGGTCCCGTAGGTACGAGGGTCCTAGGCCGTGAAGGGCTTTGAAGGTCAAAAGCAGCACCTTAAATCTGACCCTGTACTCCACCGGGAGCCAGTGCAGCTGGAAAAGCACTGGGTGAATATGCTCCCATGGCAGAAACCCCGGGAGGAGCCTCGCTGCAGCATTCTGCACCCGCTGGAGTTTCTGGGTCAGCTCCAAGGGCAGCCCCGCGTAGAGCGAATTACAGTAGTCAAGCCCGGAGATGACCGTCGCATGGATCACTGTGGCCAGGTCGGGGCGGGAAAGGTAAGGGACCAACTGCTTGATGCGGCGAAGGTGGAGTAGAGCCATTGGCATGGATGAACTTTGGCCTGTTAACTTCAGTGGGTCTAGCAACCCATAACTTGGTGGTAGGGCCCCACTTTGCATGCGGTATGGTCCAAGTTTCAGCCCCCACTCTCTCCAGTTAAAAGTAGCAGGTGCAGATGATGCTTAAATGTCTGATATCGAAGTACAGTGGTACCTTGGGTTACAGATGCTTCAGGTTACGTACGCTTCAGGTTACAGACTCCACTAACCCAGAAATAGTACCTTAGGTTAAGAGCTTTGCTTCAGGATGAGAACAGAAATTGCGTGGCGGCGGCAGCGGGAGGCCCCATTAGCTAAAGTGGTGCTTCAGGTTAAGAACAGTTTCAGGTTAAGAACGGACTTCCAGAACGAATTCAGTTCTTAACACGAGGTACCACTGTAGAATGTTAGATTACTGCAACACATCGTACGTAGGGCTTCATCTGAAGATGGTTCGGAAACTTCTGCTGGTGTAGAATTCAGCGGGGCTCACCGGGGCAAGATGGTTTCAGCATATTATAGCTGTCCTGGCTTGACTGCAATGGCTGCTGATTACGGTATTTTTTGCTCTATAGGACGCACTTTTCCCCCTCCAAAAATGAAGGGGAAATGTGTGTGCGTCCTATGGAGCGAATGCAGGCTTTCACTGAAGCCCGGAGAGTGCGCACCAACCCCTCTCGCTCTCCAGGCTTTAGGCAGCTATCCGCAAGTTCCCGCCGGGCTCCCAAGGCTTGCGGATAGCAGTCTGCTGTCCCCGAAGCCAAAACAGAGAGACGGGGCGCTTCGGGATGGCTGCGCAAAGGCTCCGCAGGTCGGCGGGGTGAACGCAGCCCGCCGCCCTGTGGAGGCTTGAATGGCTGTCCCCGAAGCCTCAAGCCTTTGGAGTGGGATCTTTGAGGCTGGCGGTGGGGGAAAGCAGCACTTCCCCCCACCGCCATCCCCACAAGCTCAGGGGGCAGCGGCAAGGCTGCGCACAGCCTTTGTGCTGTTCCCCGACCTGCTCTTGAACGCACTTTGAACGCACCTTGTTTTTGAGGGGGAGAACAAGAAATTTCTTTTCTTTCCTATTCTCCCCCTCCTATGGTCCGGTGCATCCAATAGAGCAAAAAATACGGTAGTTTCTGGACCCAATTCAAAGTGCTGACCTATAAAGCCTTAAGTGGAGCAGGACCACAATACCTCAAGGGCTGCCTCTTACCATATGAACCCACCCGGATCCTGAGATCATCTACTGAGGCCCTTCTTCGTGTGCCTCCTCCACAAGAGGTGCAGAGGGTGGCAACATGAGAACGGGGTCTTTTCTGCAGTGGCTCCCCGTCTGTGGAATGCTCTCCCCAGGGCCTTCATTATGAACCTTTAGGTGCCAGGCGAAAACATTCCCCTGCAACCAGGCCTTTGGCTAATTAGCAATCAGGCCTTTGGCTAATTAGCAATCCAGTGCCCTTTTAAAATGTTCTGTAGAGGCGGGGATTATTGGTGCGTCGTTATTCTTATTTTTACTATGCGTTTTGTGGTTTCGACGCTGTAATTTTATATTACGAGCGCTGCCCTGAGATCCGCGGCTGAAGGGTTGCGTACAAATTGAATAAATAAGAATTTCCTTGCTGGCTTAGGCCAAAGACCCATCGAGCCCAACGTCCTGTCCTCACAGTGACCAACCAGATGCCACCCCCTAGGATGCCAACAAACAGAACTTGAGGGCAGCAGCAGCAGTAGCAATGCTACCTCTTGGGATTTCCTGCTACTGACATTCATATGCGTACATATGCCTCGAATTGTCGAGGAAGAACCTAGTCATCACAACTGTTCTTAACGTGAAGCACCACTTTAGCTAATGGGGCCTCCTGCTGCCGCGCAATTTCTGTTCTCCTCCTGAAGCAAAGTTCTTAACCCAAGGTACTATTTCTGGGTTAGCGGAGTCTGTAACCTGAAGCGCCTGTAGCCTGAAGCGTCTGTAACCTGAGGTACCACTGTACTGCTCCTCAATGAGGCCAAACTTAGATTCACAAAATGCAATGCAGGAATATGCGGCTGTCCCATACGGGGATCGAACCTGCGGCCTTGGTGTTATCAGCACCGCGTTCTCACCAACCAGAGGCTTGGAGCGGCTGGAATGGGAAAGGGTCCAGGGTGCCATTGGCTCCCTGGGCTGTTTTTCCAGCTGCGGTTGCCTGGGAAACCGTAGCACATGCAAGCTTTAACTTGGGTAGGCAATGTGAACGCATGAGGGTGTTGACGATGGTTGGCCAACTGGCAGTTACGCCCGCTGTTTTTCCTTGGTTTCCTCAACCCAGGAGCTCACCACTTACCATGTGTAAGGCTCGTCCCCAGTTTGGTTTGGCAGGTGCAGGGTCTGGGCAGGGCCGGCCCACCCATGAGGCAAAGTGCGGCAAGCGCCTCAGGTGGCAGGATCCACAGGGACAGCAGATCCCAGAGTGTATCTGTATCCCCCCCTTGTTCCTGATCTTCATTCACCCCTCCTACCCACACCCATTTTCTGGTTTGCCTCGGGTGCCAAAATGCCTTGGGCTGGGTCTGGAGTGAGGTCGTCACCCTATGCCAGCTGTTCTACCACAGAGGCTGGATTTTTGGCCACAAGGGCGTGAGCGTCAAGGGGGCAGTAATCCACTGGAATGCAGATCCACCACCCACAGCCCTTTGGGACCTGCGGGTAACGCTTAAAAGCAGGGAAAAGTTCTGGAATTCCACCGTGCGCTTTTCAAACTCGTTTCCATGAGGGCAAGCGACTTGGTTTCGTTGAAATAGAGGCAGGGGTAAACACGCAGTGCTGGAACGACTCTCCACCACCAGACATGCACGTGTTTGCTTGTGGGTAGCAAGATGTAACTGGTGTGGGGTGAGAGGAAGGGTGTTTTCTTACCCGCCTTGCGCGGATCGGCTTCCAATAGCCCCGCCTCCATTGCCTTGTGATGGTGGGGCATCTCTGTGAAGTAGGGAGGTCCCAGGGGTTGTGGGTGCCTTCCCCAAACCTGATTGGCCCCTGTATCCTTTGTAACATTGTGCATGGCACAGAGCAGAGAGGCAGAGGGCGACTGGGTGTAAGGTAGCCTCTGATGTTCCTGCTTAAATCAGCCTTTCATTCGGAACCATGAGGACTGGAATCTTAGTTCATTTCAGAGAGAAGGATTGGAGCACCGTGTAGAGCGTGTGTTGCATTGCGTACATATTCAGAAAGCCACTGCCAATCACTGTTGACAATGCTGGTCTAGGTGGACAAATGGTTTGACTCCTAAGCAGTGCTTTTTTTCTAAAAAAAATGTTTAGGGGTACTCTCAATTTCCTGCTCATATTGCAATACTGCCCCTCAATGAGGCCAAACTTAGATTCACAAAATGTTTAGGGGTATGCGTACCCCTGAGTCCCCCCCCAGAAAAAAAGCACTTCTCTTAAATACTGACGGACAATCGTTCCTATACAGTGGTACCTCGGGTTACATACGCTTCAGGTTACAGACTCCGCTAACCCAGAAATAGTGCTTCAGGTTAAGAACTTTGCTTCTGGATGAGAACAGAAATCATGCTCTGGCGGTGCGGCAGCAGCAGGAGGCCCCATTAGCTAAAGTGGTGCCTCAGGTTAAGAACAGTTTCAGGTTAAGTACGGACCTCCGGAACGAATTAAGTACTTAACCCGAGGTACCAGTGTATTTTGAATGTGGGCACCTCTGTATCTGCCGCTTCCTGAGTTTGCAGAAAACCCAGAAGAATAAAGAGAACGTAAGACCTTTTTGTTATAACCATGATAAAGGTAAAGGTACCCCTGCCTGCACGGGCCAGTCTTGACAGACTCTAGGGTTGTGCGCCCATCTCACTCAAGAGGCCGAGGGCCAGCGCTGTCCGGAGACACTTCCGGGTCACGTGGCCAGCGTGACAAAGCTGCATCTGGTGAGCCAGCGCAGCACACGGAAACGCCGTTTACCTTCCCGCCAGTAAGCGGTCCCTATTTATCTACTTGCACCCGGGGGTGCTTTCGAACTGCTAGGTTGGCAGGCGCTGGGACCGAGCAACGGGAGCGCACCCCGCCGTGGCGATTCGAACCGCCGACCTTTTGATTGGCAAGCCCTAGGTGCTGAGGCTTTTACCCACAGCGCCACCCGCGTCCCTTATAACCATGATACTTGACCCCAAATGCTTTCCCCATATGGTCTGTTCTGTGGCATAAACTTGGGGGGGGGGCGGGGTTGTGTGTGTGTAAATGTATTATGGTCTTTGCAAATGTATAATAATGCTATAACCACAATACATTTTTTAATGGTATTCAGAATAAATACAGCCATGGGCAAAGCAGCACGGCAAGAGGAAGGCTGGTTAATAATTTCTCCCTTGATCCAGATCTTGGGGAATGTTTGCTGCCAGCCCCATAAACGGTGCTTTGATTTCTTCGCTATCTTTGACTTCAGATGTCTGTCTGTCTGTCTGTCTGCCCTCCCTCTCCGCCCGCAGAACATGGTGATGAGTTTCCGGGTCTCGGACCTCCAGATGTTGCTTGGGTTCGTCGGCCGGAGCAAGAGCGGCTTGAAACACGAACTGGTGACCCGGGCCTTGCAGCTGGTCCAGTTTGACTGCAGCCCGGAACTCTTCAAGAAGATCAAGGAGATTTACGAGACGCGCTACGCCAAGCTCTCCGATGCAGGGCAGATTCCGCAGCAGCAGCAGCAGCAGGCGCCCCAGCACAGACCTCCCCAGGAAACCCTCTCCATCCATTCCTCCTACGACCGCAGCAGCAATGCGGTGGCCAGGACTGCTCTCTCCACCGCCAACATTGACTATCCCTCTCTCTACGGGAAGTACTTAAACGGACTGGGGCGGTTACCCGTCAAACCGGCGAAGCCCGAGGTTCAGTTGGTGAAGCTCCCCTTCTACAGCATTTTGGACGAACTCCTGAAGCCCACTGAGCTCGGTGAGTTGGGGGGGGGGATCGGGGTGGCCCTGGACAGCTGGGACGTTGCCTCGTCCCACATTTGCAGGTGGCCGGTTTGCGCATGGCAGCTGGCGCTGCTTCTTCTGCTTGCGTGCACAGGCCCAAACCCAGGGGTCAGCAAACTTTTTCAGCAGGGGGCTGGTCCACTGTCCCTCAGACCTTGTGGGGGGCCGGACTGTATTTTGGAAAAAAATAAATGAACGAATTCCTATGCCTCACAAATAACCCAGAGATGCATTTTAAATAAAAGCACACATTCTACTCGTGTAAAAACACCAGGCAGGCCCCACAAATAACCCAGAGATGCATTTTAAATAAAAGGGCGCATTCTACTCATGTATAAACACACTGATTCCTGGACCATCCGTGAGCCGGATTTAGAAGGCGGTTGGGCCAGATCCGGCCCCTGGGCCTTAATTTCCCTACCCATACCCTAACCCTTAATGTCTGAAACCTTACAGCATTAGAAACTCAGATATATAACCTAGGCTCCAACTGGCTCCTTCAACCAAGGTTACGGTTGCCAAAACGGAATGTCTAGTTGCCGTTTTGGGGCAAGATGGCTCTGAAGTTTTATTTTTCAAGTGATGGACTGGACTGCGATTGATTATCAGTTAAAATACCTGGCTCGTTCAGATTGCAGCCTCGTTGAAGAGCTTTGAGAACTGAAAGAAGAAAAGTCACTTGATCCAGGGACAGTCCTCTTATATATTGGCCTATTACGACCTCTTTTTCTTAATGGTGACATGGACCATTTGTAACGTAGGAATATTCTTCACAACTGTGAGCAGGGCAGTGGGGTGGGGTAAGCAAAAACAAGCGAAAACAATTAACTATAACCTCGTTCCGTGCTCCTGCTCGGGCTGCACATACAAAGCATTTTGGTTCCTGAAATTCGTTTCAGTTGTACAGATAAAGTAGAACGGATAGAATTCTACAGGGTGGGGTGTTAGTGTGTGCAAGCAGCCCAAATCCAATGATCCCCAGATAGTGGAGATGTCAGACGCCATCCTGGCACCCAGGTATCTTCACTCTGTTGCAAGCGGTCGAAAGCCAGGTGCAAAATGGCTACCGTATTTTTCGCTCTATAGGACGCACTTTTCCCCCTCCAAAAATTAAGGGGAAATGTGTGTGCGTCCTATGGAGCGAATGCAGGCTCCTTGGCTTCAGCGATAGCAATGTGAAGCCTCTGAAGCGCAGAGGAAGCGCTCCCTCCGTGCTCCGGGGGCTTTGCGTTGCTTTCGTTGAAGCCTGGAGAGCGAGAGGGGTCGGCGCACACCGACCCCTCTCGCTCACCAGGCTTCAGGGATAGCCGAAGCCTTCGGAGTGCAGTGCGAGTTCCCGCTGCGCTCCGCAGGCTTCGGGGTCCTTTCGCTGAAGCCAGGAGAGTTTTGCTCTCCCGCCTTCAGCAAAAGGAACCTGAAGCCTGTGAAGCGCAGTGGGAACTCGCACTGCGCTCTGAAGGCTTCAGGGGTAGCCGCCTGAGCGAGTTCCCGCTGCGCTCTGCAGGCTTCGGGTTCCTTTTGCTGAAGCCAGGAGTGCAAGACTCCTGGCTTCAGCAGAGAGGGACAGCTGCGCAGCGCCCCTTCAGCCAAGCGGGAGAAGAAATGGAAGGGGCTCCGTTTCTCCTACCGCTTCGCTGAAGGGGCGCTGAGCAGAGAGGGGTAGAAATGTTTTTTCTTGTTCTCCCCCTCTAAAACAAGGTGCGTCCTATTGTCCGGTGCGTCCTATAGAGTGAATAATACGGTAATTTCGAACGCTGCTTGGGGAGCTGTAACCAGTCAGTATAGTAAAAATATTACCTAGATGGACCCAGTGGTTTGGCTCAGTGCTAGGCAGCTTCCTGTGTCCCTAAACACCAGTGGTTAATCACCTTTGTTCTTGAGCACTAATCGCAATACCCTTGGAAGGCAGAAAGACATGATAGACTTTCGTAGAACCACAGAATTGTATGGTTGGAGCGAACCCCAAGAGCATATCAATTACCCGTTCTGCATATCAAAGGTAAACTGGTCATGTAGACAATCTACATGCGGGGCAGAACCCAGCACTGAAACCTTAACCCTGATCGGCTGTTTTTCTACATGTGAGGAAGCTACTTGCCTGCCCGCCCCCTGTGGAGGTTATTCAAAACTCAAGCTGCGGAGTTAAGAAGGGACTGCGTTTTATTTCTGAACCGCCACTTTTCAGGTACTCAACCTTCCCAACGCAGTTTACAATATTTCAGAAATGATACAGGGTCCATTGTCCCCCCACTTCCAGTGCTCAGAGGCGAGTGCCTCTGTGTATATGTACAAAATGGCAACACACAAACACACGAGGGAGGGATCAGCAGGTTTGTGCAAAAACCGTTTTTGCAAAAGTGCAAAAAGTCCGAAGGAGGAGCCCAAGAGCCATTTAATGTAGCTTGTCCTTCATTGGCGGTTTAAATATGAGATTGGGGATTATGAGGATTATATATGAGATTGATTTGGCTCATGTACTTGGCACACTGTCCCTAAAACCATATTGGGTAGTGTAACATAGTGGTTGCAGGGCCCGGCTTTTAATCTGCTGCCCCTGGTTCTTGGTCTTGATATGATTTGAATCGTAGAATCATAGCATCATAGAGTTGGAAGGGACCACAAGGATCATCTAGCCCAACCCTCTGCAATGCAGGAATCTTTCGAGAGCCAGTGTGGTGTAGTGGTTAAGAGCGGTAGACTTGTAATCTGGTGAACCGGGTTCGCTTCCCCGCTCCTCCACATGCAGCTGCTGGGTGACCTTGGGCCAGTCACACTTCTCTGAAGTCTCTCAGCCCCACTCACCTCACAGAGTGTTTGTTGTGGGGGAGGAAGGGAAAGGAGATTGTTAGCCGCTTTGAGACTCCTTAAAGGGAGTGAAAGGCGGGATATCAAATCCAAACTCTTCTTCTTCTTCTTCTTTCGGCCTAAACGGCCTCGGTCCAGTATATCTGAAGGAGCGTCTCCACCCCCATCGTTCCGCCCAGACACTGAGGTCCAGCGCCGAGGGCCTTCTGGTGGTTCCCTCACTGCGAGAAGCCAAGTTACAGGGAACCAGGCAGAGGGCCTTCTCGGTGGTGGCACCCGCCCTGTGGAACCCCCTCCCACCAGATGTCAAAGAGAAGAACAGCTACCAGACTTTTAGAAGACATCTGAAGGCAGCCCTGTTTAGGGAAGCTTTTAATGTTTGATGCATTACTGTATTTTAATATTTTGTTGAAAGCCGCCCAGAGTGGCTGGGGAAGCCCAGCCAGATGAGCGGGGTATAAATAATAAATTATTATTATTATTATTATCCATACAGAAAACACTGGCCTGCGTAAGCCTCTAGTTGTTGTTGTTGTTTAGTCGTTTAGTCGTGTCCGACTCTTCGTGACCCCATGGACCAGAGCACGCCAGGCACCTCTGTCCTCCACTACCTCCCGCAGTTTGGTCAAACTCATGCTGGTAACCTCGAAAACACTATCCAACCATCTCTGTCGTCCCCTTCTCCTTGCGCCCTCCATCTTTCCCAGCATCAGGGTCTTTTCCAGGGAGTCTTCCCTTCTCATGAGGTGGCCAAAGTACTGGAGCCTCAGCTTCAGGATCTGTCCTTCCAGTGAGCACTCAGGGCTGATTTCCTTCAGAATGGAGAGGTTTGATCTTCTTGCAGTCCATGGGACTCTCAAGAGTCTTCTCCAGCACCATAATTCAAAAGCATCAATTCTTTGGCAATCAGCCTTCTTTATGGTCCAGCTCTCACTTCCATACATCACTACTGGGAAAACCATGGCTTCTAAGCCTCTAAGTGTTCCTTATAAGCTAAACCCTGAGCTAAAACAGCTGCTCTCCCAGCACCTGTCCTCCAGTTAAGATATATGGCTTTTAACTCCACGTAAAAGTAAAGCAGAAATTCTCCTTGCCTGTCTGCTGCAATTACCATTAACTGCTGACTCAACTGACTTTGAACCTATTAAACATTAAAACAAATGGAAAACCAGGGAGGAGCTCAATGGCCAGCAGCCTTCCTTGTTGCCATCTTCAGCCCACGAAGCTTTAATTCTATCAATGTATAAATGTTTTTAAACAGTTATTTTCCTATGCTTTTAGCTGTTTTTATTCTTGTCTGTGGGGACGCGGGTGGCGCTGTGGGTAAAACCTCAGTGCCTAGGGCTTGCCGATCGCATGGTCGGCGGTTCGAATCCCCACGGCGGGGTGAGCTCCCACTGCTCGGTCCCAGCACCTGCCAACCTAGCAGTTCGAAAGCACGTCAAAGTGCAAGTAGATAAATAGGTACCGCTTTATAGCGGGAAGGTAAACTGCATTTCCGTGTGCTGCGCTGGTGCCGGCTTGCCAGAGCAACTTCGTCACGCTGGCCACGTGACCCGGAAGTGTCTCCAGACAGCGCTGGCCCCCGGCCTCTTAAGTGAGATGGGCGCACAACCCTAGAGTCGGACACGACTGGCCCGTACGGGCAGGGGTACCTTTACCTTTACCTTTACCTTTACCTATTCTTGTCTGTAAGCGGCCTTGAGTCCCGTTAGGGAGAAAGGCAGGGTAGGTAGAATGAAAGAAAGAAAGAAAGAAAGAAAGAAAGAAAGAAAGAAAGAAAGAAAGAATTTACATGCCACCTTTCATTTCAAGGAGAAAAACACCAAGGCTGTTCACAAGCAGTTTAAAAGCCAATGGGAAAATAACACCACCAGTTATTAAATTAAATTTCCCATAAGGTCAGTTGGAACTACAATCAAAGCAGGAGAGTTGAGTCGGGAGGTCAGGAAAATGCTTGTCTAAACAGGGAGCGGTCAAGAGCCAAGGGTCAGGCGTTCAGCAGGGAGGACATTCTACCACACTGGCGCCACCACTGTCAAAGCCTGGCTCCGTGTTACCACAGTAGTCTTGCCTAGTGCCCTGCTGTTGCTGTTGGATTTACATTGCCCTGACCACTCTCTCGGTGTGAGTTGCAGTCCAGAACCACTTGGAGGGCACCAGGTTGGAGGAGACTGAAATGCACTGGTGGTCGGATTCTGCATAAGGCAGTTGATTGGTCTGCAGATAACTTTCTGAATCGCCCCTTAAGGCTAAGAGGTTAGATGTCCCAGAAGGCTTCTTAGCTGTTTATTGTTTCTTCCCACCCCTTCTCTTAAGAATTGCTGTTGTAGCGTCACGCTGAATTGGGTGCCGTCCGGAAGCTACTTGTGGTTTTGTGATATTTACTTGATCTCAATTAAAGGTATCATGTCCCACTCCCTGTTCTCGGTTGTCTCCTCTCCCACGCTGAATTAATATGACTGTCTGCATTTATCTGCCTGCGGATTTGTTTTACATGCAGTCGTACCTTGGTTCTCGAACTTAATCCGTTCCGGGAGTCCGTTCGACTCCCAAAAGGGTTCGAAAACAAACGCGCGGCTTCTGATTGGCTGCAGGAGCTTCCTGCACTCAATCGGAAGCTGCGACTGATGTTCGGCTTCCCAAAAAAACGTTTGGAAACTGGAACACTCACTTCCGGGTTTGGGGTGTTCAGGAGCCAATTTGTTCGGGGTCCAAGCCGTTCGAGTACCAAGGTACCCCTGTATTTATATCCCACTTTTCGGGCAGAAGAAACCCGCCCCCCCAACGTGGCTCTCAGCAGTTGCCATTCAGTCATATTAACGGAGTGGTATCTCTTGTCGAAGGCAGAGGGCCCGGTGGGTGTTGGAACTGGGGTTTCAAGGGATGATTGCAGGGAGGGGGGCATCTCCCAATTCATTTCCCCCTGTGGTGAAAAATTCATGTGCGTAAAGGTTTGCAGCAAAGTGGCTGAGGCAACGCCAGTGTTTTGATTGCAGGAGGAGCCGAGAGCCTTCATGTCCTCTGAGAAATTATTTGTTGCTCTGACTCCAAAAACGTGCTGGGCTCTCTGAGATGGGTTCTGCCAGGGATTCCACGTGAACACATGAGAGCCCTGTTGCGTTCAGCTGAGCGGAGTGCGTAAATCATACGTACACCCTCCTGGTGCAGCTGCAGATATGATTTTAGGCTGCTGTCGATAGAACCACAAAACCCCAAGTTAATGGGGATTACTGGCTTGTCTTGAGCTAAGTTCCATTCCCCTATCAAATATCTTACGGGCTGTCACATAGAGGAAGGCGCAAGCTTGTTTTTTCCTGCTCTGGAGGGTAGGACTCGAACCAATGGCTTCAAGTTACCAGACAGGAGATACTGTTTGACAGCAGAGCGAACTCCATCGGAAGGTGGTGGACTCTCCTTCCTTGGAGGTTTTCAAACAGAGGTTGGATGGCCATCTCTCACGGATGCTTTAGTTGTGGCAGGCACCCTTCGTTAAATAGAACACTTGCAGGAAGGCTGTTCACCTTCCATAGAAAGCGTTGTTGCTTACCATCCCTGCAGCTTACAGTGGAAAAGTCCTTAAAACATTTAGATAAATCTTGCTGTATGAATTCCCTCCCAGTTTTTGAAGTCCTTCTGAAAGGCAGGAGGCGACCCAAAAGCTTGCAAAGAAGCTCATGGTTTATCTTTCTCTCCCCCCCCCCCCCACAAATGAGGCTGCAGTTCAGGGATTTGGCAAGCCTTGAGCACATTTTGGTTCTGTTGCATAAGACTGCTTCGGAGAGAGGGCCAGCTTTCTGCTCCGTTTGTCTCCCTCCTTGAGGCTGCCTGCTTGCTTGACCTCCTTCTCTGTTCCCTGTGTGCAGTCCCGCAGAACAACGAGAAGCTACAGGAGAGCCCGTGTGTCTTTGCCCTGACGCCGAGGCAAGTGGAGCTCATCAGAAATTCCAGGTATTCTGCGGGGTTTCCCTTTGACCGGAGACTTCCTTTTTCTCTGCTGGGGTTTTTACCTGGGTTAGGCCTTTCTCCAGGCCTCGTGAGCTGGCATCTGGAGCCAGTGGGCAGGCAACACCCCGCAACTGACGCCCTGGGCATTGTTCTGAGAGTGGGACCCCTTTGCTGTGGATGCTATGGTGGCAATAGAGTGCGTTTGAGTTCATTGTACCACATTCAAGTGACCAACCCTCCAGCAGAGCTTTTGGCCTCTAGCCTGCAAACTGGGAATGAACAACATCAGAGAACAGAATCTAAGCTGACAAACCAGAATTCCTCTGTGTGTGTGTGTGTCCCCGTGTCCCCGCTGAAAAATCCTGGGGTCGGTCTTGGGTTTATTACTCTTGCGATAAATGTTTCCCTTCTCTGTGAACACAGATGCTTAACCTGGAGGGGATGTTTGTCTTGTTTTCACTTGGCAGGGAGCTGCAGCCAGGTGTGAGATCGGTCCAGGTAGTCCTCAGGTAAGTCTGAACGCTGCGGCTGCTAATTAAAGCCCCTGAGATGGGGGCAGCGGGTGGGTGTGGGGAGGATTATTACAAAAGCCAGGCAGTGGCGTCATCGGAAGAGATCCTTGGCTGACAAACTTGCAAGCGGCTTCCCTGCGTAGCGGTTCCCTGGGCCCCAGTCTCCATCTCCTAACGCAAAGCTCCTGCTGATTCACAAGGTCACAGCTTGCCTGTACACCTGCTTGTTTTCCATGGCCACTCCTGATCACGAGGAAAAGCCTTGAGCTTTTGAAGGTGACGGCTAGGTTTCCAAGAGACCGGGGCTTCTTCCGCACAAAGCATTTAAGTCACATGGCTTCCCCCCCAGAGAATCCTACAGGCCGCAGTTTGTCAAGGTTTCTGGGAGGTGTAGCTGTGTGGTGGGCAAACTACAGTTCACGGGGTTATTTTTTGCAGTGTACGCAAAAACTGTGTTTCCAAAAAAATGTTTAGGGGTACAGTGGTACCTTGGGTTACAGATGCTTCAGGTTACAGACACTTCAGGTTACAGACTCCTCTAACCCAGAAATAGAACCTCGGGTTAAGAACTTTGCTTCAAGATGAGAATAGAAATCGTGTGACAGCAGCGGGAGGCCCCATT
The DNA here is from genome assembly GCF_964188315.1 of Podarcis muralis. Classification (NCBI taxonomy): domain Eukaryota; kingdom Metazoa; phylum Chordata; class Lepidosauria; order Squamata; family Lacertidae; genus Podarcis; species Podarcis muralis. The sequence goes on along the minus strand of NC_135672.1, from coordinate 7,441,934 downwards.
AGCTAAAGTGGTACCTCAGGTTAAGAACAGTTTCAGGTTAAGAACGGACCTCCAGAACGAATTAAGTTCTTAACATGAGGTACCACTGTACTCTCATTTTCCTACACATATTGAAGTAAAGGTAAAGGTACCCCTGACCGTTAGGTCCAGTCGCGGATGACTCTGGGGTCATGTGGCCAGCATGACTGAGCCGCTTCTGGCGAACCAGAGCAGCGCACGGAAACGCCGTTTACCTTCCCGCCGGAGTGGTACCTATTTATCTACTTGCACTTTGATGTGCTTTCGAACTGCTAGGTGAGCATGAGCTGAGACCGAGCAATGGGTGCTCACCCCGTCATGGAGATTCAAACCACCAGCCTTCTTATCGACAAGCCCTAGGCTCTGTGAAATGTCTAAACCACTGAGCCTCTTGGGCTTGCTGATCAGAAGGTTGGCGGTTCGAATCCCTGCATCAGAGTGAGCTCCCATTGCTCTGTCCCAACTCCTGCCAACCTGGCAGTTTGAAAGCACGCCAGTGCAAGTAGATAAATAGATACTGCTGTGGCAGGAAGGTAAACAGCATTTCCATGCGCTCTGGTTTCTGTCACAGTGTTCCATTGTGCAAGAAGTGGTTTAGTTCTGCTGGCCACACGACCCAGAAAGCTGTCTGTGGACAAACGCCAGCTCCCTCGGCCTGAAAGCGAGATGAGCGCCGCAACCCCAGAGTCGCCTTTGACTGGACTTAACCGTCCAGGGGTCCTTTACCTTTACAAACCGCTATTCTGAATAACGCATTATAGGGGGAACTGGGGGTGGGTTTGTGGAACTGAGCAAAGAAGCATGGGAACGACTGGTCTAGAGCCTTTGCTTTCTTTGCCCCGCAGAATCTGCTACACAGATACCAGATGCCCTCAGGAAGACCAGTATCCCCCAAACATCGCTGTGAAAGTGAACCATAGTTACTGTTCTGTCCCGGTAAGTCAACCCAAATCCTCTGAAACTCTTACAGAAGAGGACAGGGGTGTCCACTGCCCATTTTTTGTGAGATGGGCTGCCTTCCGTTGGTGTTTCATACCATCCATCAGCAGCGTGGAGGGTGGGCTGTCTCATCATTTGCAGAGGTGAAAGCTGCCACCGCTTTCTCCAGGCCAAGACTTTGTCCTCAACCATAGCCAGCCTCCCTGGATGGGGCAGAGTTTTGCACAATTCAAAGTGTTGGTGCTGACCTTCAAAGCCCTAAACCAGGCTTCCTCAACCTTGGCCCGCCAGATGTTTTTGGCCTACAACTCCCATGATCCCTAGCTAGCAGCACCAGTGGTCAGGGATGATGGGAATTGTAGTCCCAAACATCTGGAGGGCTGAAGGTTGAGGAAGCCTGCAGCCTAAATGGCCTCGGCCCAATATCCCTGAAGGAGCGTCTCCACCCCCATCGTCCAGCCCAGACACCGAGGTCCAGGGCTGAGGGCCTTCTGGCGGTTCTCTCTCTGCGAGAAGTGAGGTTACAGGGAACCAGGCAGAGGGCCTTCTTGGTAGTGGTGCCCGCCCTGTGGAACGCCCTCCTATCAGATGTGAGGAAATAAACAATTATCTGACTTTTAGAAGACATCTGAAGGCGGTCCTGTTTAGGGAAGTTTCTAATGTTTGATGTTTGATTGTGTTTTTAATATTCTGTTGGGAGCTACCCAGAGTGGCTGGGGAGGCCCGGCCAGATGGGCAGGGTATAAGTAATAAATTATTACTATTACATTATGATATCCAGCTGCATCCAGTTTGGGGTGGGTTTTCCTCAGTGTCCTTGCTGGGAATCTTGTGCCCTGCAGGGTCTTTGAAATGGACGGTTTGTGAGCAGATGGCAGAGAAACAAATAAGCCTTGAAGGTTCTTGAGCAGAAATTTAGCAAAAGATGGAGATGCATTCCTCTTCTTCTTTGTTTACATCACTGGCTGCTTCCTGCTTTTCGGGTGTGTGTGTGATTTGTGACTTTTGCTGGCAATGAAACAAACACCTCTCCCTCTCCCTCTCTGTCTTTCTAGGGCTATTATCCCTCCAACAAACCAGGTGTGGAGCCCAAGCGGCCTTGTCGTCCCATCAACCTCACTCACCTCATGTACCTGTCTTCCGCAACCAACCGCATCACCGTCATCTGGGGCAATTACGGAAAGGTGCGGGGCAAGTTGGGCGGGCAGTCACAAAATTGCCGCTGCCCCTCTTCTCCTCCCCCCTTAAATGTTTGTCCTGCTTTGCGTATGCAGACGTGTTTTCAGCTGTGCCCGGGCGTGGTTATGCACGCCCACTCCCTCTTTCGGTAGGTGTGCCAATGTCAAAATTGAGTTGAGCTGCTGACTCTCCCTGTTCCTTTAAGAAGCCGGCTGTGCAAAGTGCTGACTGGCCACCCTGTTGTGTGACTGTCACAACCTTGGCTCAGAGAAGAGTGGATTTGATTTAAATCATGGGTAGGCAAACTAAGGCCCGGGGGCCGGATCCGGCCCAATCGCCTTCTCAATCTGGCCCGCGGGTGATGCGGGAATCAGTGTGTTTTTATATGAGTAGAATGTGTCCTTTTATTTAAAATGCATCTCTGGGTTATTTGTGGGGCATAGGAATTACCGTAGTTTTTTTTTTTTTCTTTCCAAAATATAGTCTGGCCCCCCATAAGGTCTGAGGGACAGTGTACCGGCCCCCTGCTGAAAAAGTTTGCTGACCCCTGATTTAAATCAAATCGATTTAAATTACGATTTAAATCTCTAGTCAGTAAGGCTTGATTTAAATTTTTATTTTTTTTTAACAGAAAGACTCATTCTTGCTAGTTTTAGCTTAACAACCAGATGAAGGTTTCATTTTTGGAATGATAAATTTCCAGAGAAGTTTTTTACAGTTATATCAGAAATTACCGATTTGGTTATACTATTAGAAATACATAGACCGATAATTATGAAATTGTTGTGAGGTTTAATTAGGACAGTCCACATATACATTGGTACTCCGGGTTACAGACACTTCATGTTACATACGCTTCAGGTTACAGACTCCACTAACCCAGAAATAGTACCTCGGGTTAAGAACTTTGCTTCAGGATGAGAACAGAAATTGCGTGGTGGTGGCATGCAGCAGTGGGAGGCCTCCTTAGCTAAAGTGGTGCTTCAGGTTAAGACCAGTTTCAGGTTAAGAACGGACCTCCAGAACGAATTAAGTTCTTAACCCGAGGTACCACTGTATACTGGCTTCCTCCGGCCTCTTTTTTTCAATGGTGACCCAGACCACTGGTAATGTAAGAATATTCTTCACAGCTGTGAGCAGGGCAGTGGGGTTGGCTAAGCGAAGACAAGCGACGGCAATTCACTGTGACGTTGTTCCCTGCTCCTTCTTAGGCCGCACAGAAAAAGCATTTTGGTTCCTGAAATTCATTCCAATTGTGCGGATAAAATACAGCGGTACCTTGGTTTAAGAACAACTTAGTTTATGAACAACTTGGATTAAGAACGCTGCAAACCCAGAAGTAGGTGTTTTTGTTAAAGTTTGTGGGTCATAAATCCTTTGACCCACTGAGTCTGCTGCAGCGGCCCTGTAATAAATTTGATTTATTGCTACTCCGACAAACTTCCGATGGCGCCCACACGCTTCCACTCGCGTGCTGGCTCTCTTCTCAGTTGCCGGATGATAGCAGAGTTCACACGCAGCGTAAAATGGCTTGTCTCTGTCATAGCTGTCAAGCGTCCCTTATTTGGCGGGACAGTCCCTTATCCCAGCGCCATGTCCCACTGCTGTCCCTTATTGATGATGTCCCTTAAATAAGCTACTGAAGGTAATGGGGCCCTTTCTATGTCCAGCTGTGCTTTGCCAACAACAAATTGTTGCTTTTTTGTGTGTTGAATATATGCTGTATGGTCATTTATGGACCTAATAGGTATCTAAAGCCATTTGCATGCAACAAAATACGTATTTTATCAAAGTAATTGTTGTTCCCTTATTTTGGCTGCTGATCCCTTATTTTCGAGGCTGCTGGCCCCTTATTTTCAAATCTGTAAGTTGACGGCTATGGTCTCTGTCGACGTGGTGTCTCCAATAATTCAGCTTGACACCAGTGCTTAGAAGCATTCAAAAACAGAAAAGAAAAACCTACAGAATCTAGCTGCATGCTTGCAGCTTTCTTTCTAACAAAAACGAAACTATCTTGCTCACGTTCTCAGACAGACTGCTCTCCAGAGAGAGCTCAGCCCCCACAGAGCACAGATCAAAGGGAAATGCCCAGGTCATGTGGGCAATGCAACCAATGAATAAGAACGCTTCCTGAAGTGTTAACTCTTAACTGTCCAGAACCACAACAGTTTTGGTTTGTGAACTTTGCCTTGGAAGCAGAACATGTTGAGTGTGTTCCATTTGTAAATTGTAAATCTGCTATGGGGAAAGCACGCCTTGGTTTAAGAACGCTTTGGTTTAAGAACAGACTTCCGGAACGGATTAAGCTCGTAAACCAAGGTACCATTGTATAGCTGATAGAATTCTACAGGGTGTGATAATGCTGTCAAAACATTGAAGATCCAGTGATCTCCAGGCATTCTCCTCCAGATGGTGGAGAGGTCAGGCACCCAGGCATCTTCACTTGATCGCACGCCCTGAGAGGGTCAATAATGGGCAGAGCAGGAGATGCGAATTTTGCCTTTGCACAGTCAGCTAGTTCCGCCGCTCTCACGTTTCTCCTCCCAGGAAGGCAGGAAGCATGGTCAGGAAACACCTTCTAGCCTGGCACGAATACGCAAGGAGCGGGTGGGCAAAGCAAGACCAATGAGAGGTGTGGCTCAGGAGGGTATATGGCCTAGAGCAGTGTTTCCCAACCTTTTTTGGGCAAAGGCACACGGAGGTAGGCTGGTGTGCCGTGGGAGGGAGGCGGGCGAGTCGGGCGGCGAGCACACGCGGGGCGGCGAGCGACCTCCCTCCCACATCCCATCGCCGCTCGCTTCGGCCGGCCTACTGGGCTGTCGCAGGCGGAAGGCCTGCGCATGCGCGAGGTTTTCGCGCCTTCCTCCAGTAGGCCGGCCGAAGCGAGCGGCGATGGGATGTGGGAGGGAGGGAGCTCGCCGCCCCGCGTGTGCTCGCCGCCGCCGCCCCGCCTCTCGCCGCCCGAGTCGCCCGCCTCCCTCCCACGGAACACAAGGCAACGTTCCGCGGCACACTAGTGTGCCGCGGAACACCGGTTGGGAAACACTGGCCTAGAGGGCTGCATTTGCTGCCAGGTCTGGAGGTTCCCCTCCCCTGGTTCAAATAATACCCTGTTTCCCCCAAAATAAGACAGTGTCTTATATTAATTTTTCCTCCCAAAGGTGCGCTAGGTCTTATTTTCAGGGGATGTCTTATTTTTCAATGAAGAAGAATTCGGTGCACATTTATTGTCTAATTGTGAGTCAGCCAGAGCGAGCAGCAGGCGGCAGCTTGCCCTGGCAGTGGCACGGGCTCTCTGATTTAAAGAGACCTCGCACTGCCTGAACAGCTCCGGCTGCGCTGCGGCCAATCAGTGAGCTGCGTGGCGGCGCCCACCGCTACGGTCCAGAGGAGTCAGACGCCTTATGGAAGCTTCGGGGGCCTTATATTCCGGGGAGGCCTTATGTTTGGGGGAGGCCTTATTATCGGGGAGGCCTTATTTTCAGGGGATGCCTTATATTACAGCGAGAGGCAAAACTGGAAGTACCGTATTTTTCGCTCCATAAGGCGCACCTACTTTTGGGGGGGGGGTGGATTCAAGAAAAATATTATTTAAAGGGAGCGCTGAGCAGAGCCTGTATGCATCCCAGGCTCTGCTCAGCGCTCCCTTTCATGAGCCGCGTGGAGCGTGTGTGCGGCACTTGCAGGCTTTTCCCCGAGGAGGGAGAAGGGCGGCCGATCACTGGCTGCTCCCAGTCTTCCCGCTGCTCCCTAAACTTGTGGGGCTGGCAGGGGAAGCCCAGGTTCCCCCCCCCCCCCCAGCCCCAGGGACCACACATTCGCTCCATAAGACGCACAGACATTTCCCCTTAGATTTTAAGAGGGGAAAAGTGCATCTTATGAAGCGAAAAATACGGTAGGTCTTATTTTCGGGGGATGTCTTACTTTCGGGGAAAGACGGTAAGCACAGGAACCGAAACGCAGGAAGGATCCTTTGCCAGGTGATAGGAGGGATGCTTTGAAAGACCAAGGAAGCTTTCCCTGCCCTGTGATTTCTCACATCCCCTCTGTTCTCCTCCCGCTCTTCAGAGTTATTCCGTGGGCCTCTTCCTCGTGAGACAGATGACGTCGGCAGAGCTGCTCCAGAGGTTGAGAGTAATCGGCATCAAGCACCCAGAGCTGTGCAAAGCACTTGGTGAGTTGGCACGCTTCTCCGTAGAATCGTAGAGTCTCAAGGGACCCCCGAAGGCCATGCAATGCGGGAATATTTTCCCCAACGTGGGACTCGAACCCACAGCCCTGAAATTAATGGTAGCGTGCTCCTGTGGACGGGGGGGCGGTACATGAAGAAGGGAGTTCTGCAGATCGGGAGTTGCAATCCGGCAGTCTCCAGAAGGCTGCCGGTTCGCCGCCCCTGGGCCAGTGTTAGAAACTCAGGTATGTAAACGAGGTGCAAAATGGCTCCTTAAACCAGGGTTGCAGTCGCCAAAACAGATAGTCCTAGTTGCCATTTGGGAAGGCCAGACAACTAGGAAGTTGTATTTTTCAGTGCAACTCTCTGGTTCCTGAAATCTGTCCTGATTGTGAGGATAAAATAGCACAGATCGAATTCTACAGGGTTTGTTGTTAAGTACAGTGGTACCTCGGGTTACATACGCTTCAGGTTACAGACTCCGCTAACCCAGAAATAGTACCTCGGGTTAAGAACTTTGCTTCAGGATAAGAACAGAAATCGTGCAGTGGCGGCACAGTGGCAGCGGGAGGCCCCATTAGCTAAAGTGGTGCTTCAGGTTAAGAACAGTTTCAGGTTAAGAACGGACCTCCGGAACGAATTAAGTACTTAACCCGAGGTACCACTGTATTTGTGTTTTTAATATTCTGTTGGGAGCAGCCCAGAGAGGCTGGGGAAACCCTGTCAGGTGGGCAGGATATGAATAATAATAATAATAATAATAATAATAATAATAATAATAATAATAATAATATTGCTGTAGCCCCTCTGAACAGCCTGCTATCGGGGAAGAGCCTCAGCACGACCGATAAATCATAACAAACCCAACCCCTAGCTCACAATGATTGTGCCAAAAAACACGTTGCGGAGTATACCTGCCGTAAAACACCTGTCTAGAGGGGCCCTTTGTCTTGGGCAGAGGCATGTCGAGGGGGGAACGAGACAGATTCTTCCACTGCCCGCTTTCTCCGTTCCCTGGGGAGTGGTGAAAGTCGCTAACAAAGGACCACCGCTTTGTTCCCTCTCTTCTCTTCTTCCACATATTCTCCTCCCGACTCAACAACTGTAGTTAAAGAGAAGCTTCGCCTGGATCCAGAAAGCGAAATCGCCACCACTGGTGTCCGAGTGTCTCTCATATGCCCGGTAAGTGATCCATGTTGTGTTGTAAAGCTCTCTCTCTGTGTGTGTGTGTGTGTGAGAGAGAGAGTTTAGAGTTGGCAGCCACAGCACAGCTCACATGCCTTGGGAACAGCTGATTGGCCATTGCAGGAGGATGCTTTGACACTTTCAAGATTTCCTTAAGTCCAGTAGCCTTGGAACGTTTATTATTTGTTTACCCCATTTTATATCAAGGTGGCATCCTGGTTTCCCCCACTCCTCATTTAATCTCCGCAACAACCCTGTTGGGAACCTCCCCGAGATCTTCGGAGGAAGGGTGGTATATAAATTTAATAAATAGATCTCTGCTGTTTTCAAGCTCCTTGAGGCTACTGAGTCTTCCACCCTCCCTTTGGAAGCTGGGCTTTGCTCAGCAAAGGCATATCCCTGTCCTTAAAGGGACCCCTGACCATTAGGTCCAGTCGTGGCCGACTCTGGGGTTGCGGCGCTCATCTCGCTTTACTGGCCGAGGGAGCCGGCGTACAGCTTTGTCAATGCCCAGCTTTTTGGACCTACGCAAATCATGACGCTGCCCTCTGGTATTTAATTGGCTAGGTAAAGGTAAAGGGACCCCTGACCATTAAGTACAGTCGTGACCGACTCTGGGGTTGCAGCGCTCATCTCGCTTTATTGGCCGAGGGAGCCGGCGTACAGCTTCCGGGTCATGTGGCCAGCATGACTAAGCCGCTTCTGGCAAACAGAGCAGCGCACGGAAACACCGTTTACCTTCCCGCCGGAGTGGTACCTATTTATCTACTTGCACTTTGACGTGCTTTCGAACAGCTAGGTGGGCAGGAGCAGGGACCGAACAACAGGAGCTCACCCCGTCGCGGGGATTCAAACTGCCGACCATTCAGTTGGCAAGCCCAAGCAGCACAGTGGTTTAACCCACAGCGCCACCCGCGTGCCTGTCTTACAACTTCCCTTTGAGATCCTGCATCGGCAAAGACTTAGGCAGGCATAGGCATACAATCTACCCTGGCCTTAGGGCCAGATAGGTAAAGGTAAAGGGGCCCCTGACCATTAGGTCCAGTCGTGGCCGACTCTGGGGTTGCAGCGCTCATCTCGCTTTACTGGCCGAGGGAGCCGGCGTACAGCTTCCGGGTCATGTGCCCAGCATGACTAAGCTGCTTCTGGCGAACCAGAGTAGCGCACGGAAACACCATTTACCTTCCCGCCAGAGTGGTACCTATTTATCTACTTGCAGTTTGACGTGCTTTCGAACTGCTAGGTTGGCAGGAGCAGGGACCGAGCAACGGGAGCTCACCCTGTGGCGGGGATTTGAACCGCCGACCTTCTGATTGGCAAGTCCTAGGCTCTGTTGTTTAACCCAATTTTAAAAGGGGGTAGCCCTCCCCCACTGCTCTGCACTCTCCTTGAGTGCCTCTACATGGCTAGAATGTGCCATTGAACTCTGAAAAGGCCTCTTACTTGCCTTGATGGATTTTGGAGGGGGTTGTGTGTGTAGGAATTCGCCTTCTATACAAAGGCAAACATTTGCATCTGTTGCTCCGCCCACCTTTGCTCAGGCCCCGCCTACCACCACCAGGTGGCTCCGGGAGGCTGTCTAGAAGTAAATGCGGCCCTCAGGCTGACAGTGGTTCCTAGAGCGCCAAAAGAGCTGCCCCAGGCCTTCCTCCTTTCGGTCCGTTCTGGGGCTTTTATAACGTTCCTCACCTTTCTCTCCAAAGCTTGTGAAGATGCGTCTGTCGGTGCCGTGTCGGGCCGAGACCTGCGCTCATCTCCAGTGTTTCGACGCCGTTTTCTACCTGCAGATGAATGAGAAGAAGCCCACCTGGATGTGCCCAGTTTGCGACAAACCGGCCACTTACGACCAACTGATGATCGATGGGTGAGTTGAGCTCATTGCCTCATCGGAAGCAGTTCTCTCTTTTTACCTCTGTGTGTGTGTGTGTGTGTGTGTGTGTGTGTGTGTGTTGAGCATAGCTGTCAACTTACAGATTTGAAAATAAGGGACCAGCAGCCTCGAAAATAAGGGGTCAGCAGCCAAAATAAGGGATTTTCAGAGCACAGGTATGTTCGACTTCTGAGCCCCTCCGAGCCAAAGGCAGAAAGCCCAGCCAGCAGCCAAACGAAGCCTCAAGCGGTGGTTCCCACAGCACAGCAACCCGGCAAAGGGGATGCAGCAAGGAAAACCACCGTCACCTCGGGGACTCGCAAGATTTTTTCGTCTTGCGAAGCAACCCCATAGGGAAATTCGTTTTGCGAAGCGCCTCCAAAACGGAAAACCCTTTCGTCTAGCAGGTTTTCCGTCTTGCGAGGCGTTCGTCTTGTGGGGCACCACTGTAGTTTGCCATTCTTCCCTGGTAGGGACTTTTGTCTTCTTTCCATCTCTGGGCTTTAAAGAGAGGCAAAGCCTTGTGTGAGGAATTAGGATACTGATATGTCACTTTCTAACAAGATCTCCAAGCGACTTTCCTTTAAAAACATCATGATAAACCTAATCCTCCTCATATGTGTGTGCGTATATTTATATTACAATAGAGATATTTCACATCTGGCATATATTTCACATTCGGCAACCAGTGTGCCCCTTTGGTTTCACATAGTACATGGGTAAAAAGGTAAAGGTAAAGGGACCCCTGACCATTAGGTCCAGTCGTGACCGACTCTGGGGTTGCAGCGCTCATCTCGCTTTATTGGCCGAGGGAGCTGGCATACAGCTTCCGGGTCATGTGGCCAGCAGGACTAAGCCGCTTCTGGCGAACCAGAGCAGCGCACGGAAACGCCGTTTACCTTCCCGCCGGAGCGGTACCTATTTATCTACTTGCATTTTGACGTGCTTTCGAACTGCTAGGTTGGCAGGAGCAGGGACCGAGCAACGGGAGCTCACCCCGTCATTGCGGGGATTTGAACCACCAACCTTCTGATCAGCAAGTCCTAGGCTCTGTGGTTTAACCCACAGCGCCACCCACGTCCCTAGTACACGGGTAGGCAAGTCTAAAGAGCCCGGGACACAAATTTTCATGGCTTCATTTACCTGAAGTATTGTATTTAGCATTAACTCTGGAACTCTGGAAGTGCATGCTTGACACATCTCAGAATTAAATCGGCAGCTGTGCTGTCTCTTCCCCCACAGGCTCTTGTCGAAGATCTTGACGGAATGCGAAGATGCCGATGAGATTGAATACTTGGTGGACGGCTCCTGGTGCCCTATCAAAGCAGAAAAGGAGAGGAGCTACAGTCCCCAGTGTCCAATTTTAGTTGTGGGTGGGTCCACAGGTGAGTCTAAAAATATTTGCTGGTCACTGCTGTGTTTCCTTCCTAAACGGGGACCAAAGGCCCAGTAACCCTGGTGCCGCAGAGCTTTGAAAGTTTCAGCTGCACCCAACGTTACTCCTGCCTGATCAGAGTAGACCCACTGAAGGACTTGACCATGGGTAGGCAAGCTAAGGCCCGGGGGCCAGATCCGGCCCAATCGCCTTCTAAATCCAGCCCGCGAACGGTCCAGGAATCAGTGTGTTTTTACATGAGTAGATTGTGTGCTTTTATTTAAAATGCATCTCTGGGTTAGTTGTGGGGTATAGGAATTCGTTCATTCCCCCCCCCTTCAAAATATAGTCTGCCCCCCCCCCACAAGCGCTAAATTGCGCTTTGCACATGCGCACAAGCTCCAAATTGCGCCGTGCACCTGTGCAGATACGACGCTTCAGTTTGCACTCTTTTCATGTTGCGAACGGGCCTATGGAACAGATCCCGTTCCGCAACCAGAGGTACCACTGTACATAATAGATGTACCTATTTTAGAAAGGTGATAATGATGATGATAATTCTTAACATAATACTACTACAGTGGTGCCTCGCAAGACGAACGCCTCGCAAAACGAAAAACTCGCAAGACGAAAGAGTTTTCCGTTTTTGAGTCGTTCCGCAAGACGAATTTCCCTATGGGCTTGCTTTGCAAGAAGAAAGCCCATAGGGAAATCTCCGGGGACCTCTTTTAAATGCTGGCGGTGGGGAGCAAAGCCTTCGCTGCCGCCCGCCAGCATTTTAAAATCGCCCTGGGACAGCGGAGGCTTTGCTGCCGCCCGCCAGCATTTTAAAATCGCCCCGGGACAGCGGAGAAGTCTCCGCTGTCCCGGGGGCTTTTAAAATGCTGGCGGTCGGCAGCAAAGCCCTCCTGTCCCTGGAGCTTGCAGGGCGGGAGGTGGGGAGAAGGGCTTTTCTTCCCACCGCCAGCCTTCAGAACAGCCTTCTGAAGGCTGGCGGTGGGAAGAAAAGCCCTTGTCCCCCCCCCCCCCCAGCCTTCAGAAAAGGTCGGGGTACAGACTGTCCCCGGACCTGGTCTGAAGGCGGTTTCCATAGGAACGCATTGATAGATTTTCAATGCATCCCTATGGGAAACCATGCTTCGCAAGACGAAAAACTCGCAAGAAGAAAAAACTTGCGGAACGAATTAATTTCATCTTGCGAGGCACCACTGTACTAATAATAACGCATGTTAATTCCCCCTGACGCTCCTTCCCCCTGCTTCCAGGTGGCACTTCGGAGGCCAACGGTGTGCCGCCTCCTGCCCCCAGCGTGGAGAACGGCAAGGTCCCCGCCGACGTGGTGGACTTGACGCTGGACAGCTCGTCCTCCGAGGAAGAGGACGACGACGACGAAGAGGAGGACGACGACGGCGGACCCAAAAGGAAACTGCCCCGCCTATACAAGAACGGCTTGGCATCCGCCTGCTGACTGCAGGGGGCGCTCCGGGTCCTCCGCGTGGGAAAAGCTTGAATACCTTGGTGCTTATTCAGACGTGGGAAGAGGGGGCTTTCTCTCCCTTCCCCCTCTCCATCTCGCCCTCTTGCAAAGCTGCCCCCCTGTGACTTCCCAGTTCCAAGTTAATTTTTTTAAAAAAAGAAAGAAAGAAAAGAAAGAAAAATTAAGAAGGCCTGCCGGGGGCGAGGGTGTGGCGGCGACGTTGGCGGAGCTCCTGCGTGGCTGGAAGACGAGCCATCCTCTCTCTGGGGTCTTTTGCCAGCTCAGCTTGCACCGCCGCGAGAAGCAGGGCCGGGACGGCACACCCCTCTCTTGCATGGAGGAGTCGTGTCGGGAATTGGCCACTGGCTCTCCTCTCCTTCCTCGCGCCCCCGACCCCCGGCTCTCCTCTCTGCCCCCGTTGCTTCTTGGATGACCTGGTGCCAGCTGCTCGGAGCATGTCTGAGCGCCGGCGGGCAACCTGAACTCTTCCGGGCCTCCCAAAAGCGGCATGTGTCTCTTTGGTCTTGCCTTGTTCGACAGCCATTCCTGACTCCTCCTCAATCTCTCTCTCTCTCTTTCCCTTTCTCTGACACGTGCGAGACCCCTCGCTGGACGTTTTAAGGGAGTGCTGTGTGTTTGTTGCCCTTCGCGTCGATGCCCGGAGGCTCCTAGAACCAGCAGGTTTCCCTGGTCCCCCCCTCCACTGCCCCCCGTCCCATGGGCACGTCAGGAAAGGGCTTTGGGAGGGGAGCCGGTGCAAGATGGACCTAGACTTTGAAACCAAGATGGTTTAGAGTTCCTTGGAGCATTCTTGGGAGAGAACCTCATGTAAAGAACTCTTTTTAGCTTCTCCCGAAAATAATGTAGAATTCTTAACATACTGATTCCCTGTTACTCCCCGCGCCCCCTTTTTTTAAGTTGAACAAAGCCATTGGGGAGGTGGGAGGTGGGGATGGGGTCGGAATGCGGAATGGGCTTGAACCACAAACCTGTCGTCTTTTCTTCCCCTTTCTTTTGAAGTGCAATAACTTGGTGTGTTTTGGAAGGCGAAAGGGGCTGTGTGTCTCCCCGTCCCACCCTCTTTAATCTCACCAGGGCTTTAGCTTGAGTCGGGTGTTTTGGGGAACAAAACAGCTTTTTTTTGCCAGGGGGCGGGGGTGGGCTAGGAGTGGACGGGCCGGCGGGTTTGGGGGGGGGCACAATGGCCCTTTCCAGAACAGAAATGCCAGGTGGAGGAACTTTTTATTATTATTATTATTATTATTGTTTCTACCCAACTACCTCGGTTTTAAGACAGACAAACAGAAATTCAGGTGTAGCTCAGTCATGAAGTGGTGGTGGGCAGCATGCAGGTACTGTTGTCTTTTTAAAAATTGCCTATGGACTTCCAGCTGCTTTGATACGTCTCCCCCTCTGTCCCCCCAAAGCGCACGCCCTCGTGTATCCGTGAACTCTTTTTAAATATTGCCCCCCTCTGCTCTGCCTGGCCTCGGATCGCTTGCCTACGTCTGCTCTTGACTTTCATTGCTGGCAAGCGAGGAAATGCTCGCCCCTCATATCACACACACACACACACACACACACACACACACACACACCCTCTGCCCAGGAGCTGGTGCACTACTAGTAACCCCATGCAGATGACCAAGGAAAAGTGTGCCTGCTGGTTTCGTGCGTTTACACTAGGCCAAGACTGTGCAAGGTGGGCTTTTGTTGCACACACTGAAAACTGAATTGGCCTCGCATTTTATTTCGGTGGGTCGGGGGAGTTTGTCCTGTTTCCTTTGCCCTACCTTCCCCCCCCCCTTTCCTGCCAGTCTCTCCTGTTGTCCGTCCGCCAGCCCAGCAAACCTGGAACGCGGGGTGCTTTTGCTGTTTCCTCCCCCCCAAAAAACAAAACAAAACCATGATGTGTGTTCCAGGCACCTCCACCTTCTGCTCTCTCCCCTGAAGCTGGAGGGAACAGCACCGTCGTCCTTTTTTTAAAAAACCAGACCAGTGGTGCTTTTCTTGAGCGTTGCGTTTTCAAAAAAAAGAGAGCAATACCTCTTCCAAAGGACTGTGCCCCCGGGAGGGGTTGCCAAACAGAGAAATGGCACCTCCTTGACTCCAGGCCGAGAGTGCGTCTCTTGTCTCCCTTTTCCAGGCTTCGCGTGGCCTGGGGGAAAGAAAGCCCTCTCCAGGGTGTTTTAAAGGAAAGCCAGTTCAAGTGTATTTTATAGAAGCCCCCAGACATAAACGGTTGCTGTATAGGACCTCACTCAAGGAGAAGCAAAGCGCTTAGGAGTTCAGCTGGGTCGTGGCAAGTAATTCTTGTCAGCGGCTTTTCTCTCCCCCTGAACATCCCACCCCACTGATGGGCCCCATGCCTGGTGAAGGGCTCTTGAAGAACCCCTGGGATAAATAGCACTCGGCAGGGGCAAAGCCCTGCCCCAGTCCCTTGGAGAAGCCGATGTGGAGAAAAGATGGCTGCAGGAAGGGAGGCGTGGCAAGTCATCCAAACTTCCTGGCTCTTCCACTCCCCCCCCCGCTCTCCTCCCCCATATTACCATATATATCCACCCCCACCCCCCCGCACCCGGTCAAACATCTCAAACTGAAGCAATACGTTTGCAGTTTTTAAAACGCGCACACACAAGACCTCCAGATCCACTGACGGTTTGCAAAGGTCTTTCCTTGTACAGATGATGGTCGCTTGCCTCCTCAGCCACTCAGTAGTTCGTCCCACTCCTCTCCCTCAGGATTATAATTTGTGTGCTTAACCTTCTTTGGCTCCCCATCCCAGACACTGTCCATTGAGACTTCGCATCCTTCCTTCCTTCCTTCCTTCCTGATTTCCATTCTGTACATATGTTTTTGCTTAACATACCTGTCCTGGTCCCCCCCCCTTTGTGTGTGTGTGTGTGTGTGTGTGTGTGTGTAAAGAAAAGAAATCATTATTTTTTTTCTTTCCTTCAATACACATTCTTCAGAATTCAAAAGTATAGTGTTTGTTAAATAAAATGAATTGAAAGATTTCACTTTAACCTGCTTTCACTTATGCCTGACGTTGTTGCGATGGGTTGGCTCAAAGCTCCGTCTTAGCCCAGTGTCCTGTTTCCAGCAGTGGTCAACCCAATGGTTTGGAAGGCCTCGCGAGCAGGATGAGTCTTTGGTTGCTTGAACCCCACCTTCTGGTATCCTCCTCCTGAACATGTTCTGTTCTGTTTAGCATTGATTTAGATTTACCGTACTTTTTGCTCGATAAGACTCACTTTTTCCCTCCTAAAAAGTAAGGGGAAATGTGTGTGCGTCTTATGGAACGAATGCAGGCTGCGCAGCTATCCCAGAACAGCAAGAGGGATTGCTGCTTTCGCTGCGCAGCGATCCCTCTTGCTGTTCTGGCTTCTGGGATTCAGAATATTTCCCCCCCCCCTTGTTTTCCTCCTCCAAAAACTAGGTGCGTCTTGTGGTCTGGTGCGTCTCATAGAGCGAAAAATACGGTAGTTGATTTAGAGCTGTTGGTTTATTTCTGAAGAACATGGGTAAGAATTGTCTTGCAGGAACAACACCAGTTCTAGAGCAGGGGTCCCCAAATTTAGGTCCGCGGGCTGGATAAGGCCCGAGGGACTCGTTTATCCGGTCCGTGGCGACGCCCGCTGCCGCCACCCGCTCTTACCGGCGCTGCACTGCGCAGCTGCCCACTTCCAGGTCGGAGGAGCACTGAAATAGCTTGTGTGCACGCACAAGCGTTACTTCCACATGCACAAGCGTTATTTCCAGTGCACATCCTGGTCGGAGGAGGCCCATGCACATGCGCACAAGCTATTTCCGGTGCTGCTCCGACCCGGAAGTGCTCTGAAAATAGCGTGTGCGCACGCATATGGGCACGCACTCCTCCGGCCCACCACGCGATTGGCGCTGGAGACACCGGCCCGAGGCGCGGTAAGTTTGCTGACCCCTGTTCTAATCTAGAGTATTGTTGTTGTGAACAAAAAGCCAAACAGCTGCCTCAGAACGATAAATGGGGTGTATGTGTGTGTCTCCTAACCTTCGCCTTCCCCTTTGTTTCTTTGATCTGGCGGTACTTTGAGAGAGATACAGCCCCTGTCCCTAGTTTATTGACTCCGTGTTCAGATAATGCTGAACTATACAATTTCTGTCAACCCTACAAAACATGGCCCAGTGGTCAGGAATGATGGAGGCTGTGGTACAGCCACATCTGGCAGACTTAGTATAAGCTGGTTTTCTCCTGCCCCAGACACTAGGACCCGAACCACTGGCTTCAAGTTATAAGGAGATTGCGACTCAACATCAGGAAGAACTTTCTGACAGTAAGAGCTCTTTGACAGTGGAACTGTCTCCATCGAGAGGTGGTGATTCTCCTTCTTTGGAGGTTTTTAAGTAGAGGTTGGATGGCCATCTGTCATGGATGCTTTAGCTGAGATCCCTGCATTTGCAGGGGGTTGGATTAGATGACCCTCAGAGTCCCCTCCAACTCTGCAATTCTGTGATCTTTAGACAGCTTCCTATGTCTCAAGCTGGTCTGAGGAACCTTTGATTCTCCAGATGCTGATGAACTACAAGTCCCACCATCCATGGCAGTTGGCCATGCTTGCTGTGGCTGATGGGAGTTGTAGTTCAGTAACATTTAGAGGGCCAAAGGGTCCCCACATCTGATCTACTCATGGTGGCTGGAGCATCAGATTTCCTTTGATCTGAGAGTCTCTGTTTGCCTTTGGGATGAGTTCAGCTTGAGTTTTGAAACCGTTCCATTTGCCTTTTCCCTGTTTCTGCAACCTCTTGCAATCCCCAGTCATGCTCGTACTTTCATGTGTGCCGGAGAGGGTTCTCCTGTGTGGAGTTTGGCTGAACAGGTTTCTCTATCCTTGCTTAAATAAATGGCGCAGCAGCTATGGAGAATGAGGCTTCCCTGGGACTGCTCTCTAGCATGTGGTTGGTCCAGCTCCAACAGCCCCTCTCAGAGAGCTCACCTTAGCTGTAAAGGCCCTTAGTCATAATTATAGATGACGACATGCGGACAAAAGGCACACACAAAAATAAAACTCTTGAGATGTTTCTTTATCATAGCTGTCCATGGAGGCACAGGTCAATTCTGCGTCCAAAGCAGCTGTCTACCAACTTCATCTGGTACGCAGGATGAGACCTTACCTGCCCGCAAACTGTCTCCCCAGAGTGGTGCATGCTCTGGTTATCTCCCGCTTGGACTACTGCGATGAGCTTACGTGGGGCTACCTTTGAAGGTGACCTGGAAACGACAAGTAATCCAGAATGCGGCAGCTAAACTGGTGACTGGGAGTGGCCGCCAAGACCATATAACACCGGTTGTAAAAGACTTTCATTGGCTCCCAGTACATTTCCAAGCACAATTCAAAGTGTTGGTGTTGACCTTTAAAGCCCTAAACGGCCTCAGCCCAGTATACCTGAAGGAGCGTCTCCACCCCCATTGTTCAGCCTGGACACGGAGGTCTAGCTCTGAGGGCCTTTTGGCGGTTCCCTCCCTGAGAGAAGTGAGGTTACAGGTAACCAGGCAGAGGGCCTTCTCAGTAGTGGCGCCCACCCTGTGGAACACCCATCAGATGTCAAGTAAATAAACAACTATTTGACTTTTAGAAGACATCTGAAGGCAGCCCTGTTTAGGGAAGTTTTCAATGTTTGATGTTTTATTGTGTTTTTAATAATCTGTTGGGAGCTAATCAGGGTGGCTGGGGAAACCCAGCCAGATGGGCTGGATATAAATAATAAATTATTATTATTATTATCAACTGGCCTGAGATGACACGCTAAAAAAACTCTAACCTTGTGCCATCGTAACCCATGTAATTTTAGGAACATTTAAAACTTGTTTGATATGACAAGGTCTATATCCGTTAACAAAATAATTGCGTCTTTCGCCAAATCTGAAAAGCAATCTGCACAACCGATCAAATGCCAAAAAATAATATTAAAGCGTGTCTTAAGTTTGAGGCCCCTTTAGAGCTGGGGGGGCCCAGGTGAATTGGCCCCTTAATTGCCCCCCCCCCCAAGCCATAAGGCAGCAATTGGGAGTCCAGTACCCAGCACACATCAGCCCCAAGCAGCATGGTCAGTAGTTGGGGGTTGTTGGTGTTACAGTGCAGTGATTTCCCCAAGGAACAGCTGTGTGAAAAAATGTCTTGTGGTCACCTAACAAATTTTATTGCCGCGTAAGCTTTTAACGTGGTCTAGAGCTAGTCCTCTCTAGGCGATGGTCAACAATTTGGCTGCAAAAGGCAAGTCAAATGACACACAAAAAATTGTTATTTAGTCGTTTAGTCGTGTCTGACTCTTCGTGACCCCTGGACCAGAGCACGCCAGGCACTCCTGTCTTCCACTGCCTCCCGCAGTTGGGTGAAACTCATGTTCGTAGCTTCGAGAACACTGTCCCACCATCTCGTCCTCTGTCGTCCCCTTCTTGTGCCCTCCATCTTTCCCAACAGCAGGGTCTTTTCCAGGGAGTCTTCTCTTCTCATGAGGTGGCCAAAGTCTTGGAGCCTCAGGTTCAGGATCCGTCCTTCCAGTGAGCGCTCAGGGCTGATTTCCTTCAGAATGGAGAGGTTTGGTCTTCTTGCAGTCCATGGGACTCTCTCGAGTCTCCTCCAGCACCAGAATTCAAAAGCATCCATTCTTCGGCGATCAGCCTTCTTGAAGGTCCAGCTCTCACTTCCATACATCACTACTGGGAAAACCATAGGTTTAAGTATACGGACCTTTGTTGGCAAGGTGATGTCTTTGTTTTTTAAGACGCTGTCTAGGTTAAATAGAGGTTTTTTAAAAAATAATCAATGAAAATAGGTACAAATGATTATTATTTTTAAAATATAAAATGCCTGCGAATGGGATACAATAACCACACAGAAATAAAAATAAAAATCAATGCTAATATGATTCCTTTATTACCATAAATAAAAAATATAGCAGTTTCTTCATCACCTCCCCTTTGCAATCAGTCACCGCACCCACGTGACTGCAGCGTGCCCGCTCACTTCCGCACTGATCCAAAAGTTCGCACTGCGCAAGCGCGAGAACCGTCCAAAGTACATTCCTATTCTCCCTTCTGTCCTCTTTTTCCCGCCTCTAAGATCAAAGAGCTGCGTCGAAGGGGCTAGAGCGGCCGTGTTCCGGATTCCTGCCCTAGGCCCCTCCTCCTTCCTTTACGAGCTACCGCCCGCCCCTTGCCGGCTCCTATAAAAGGCAGCTTGTTGACGTCAGCGTCCTCTTCCGCCCGCTCGGCCCCTGCCAACGAGACAGGGCTACCCGAGCCGCCGCCATTGTTGCCGGCCTTTCTTTTTCCCCCCTGCCCCTTCTGAAGCGCCTCCGGAGAATCCGGCGCCATCCGCCAACATGGTGAGGCATCGGAGGCTGGGGTTGGGCTGAGGGGAAGCGGGGGGCCTGGGGCGAAACGCGGGGCCGGGTAAGGCCGCGGGGGAAGCGCGGCTTAGGCCCCGGGGAGGCCGCCGGGCCTGCTGTGGGGTTGGAGGCCTACGGAGAGGGAGCGGGGCCGGTAGCGAGGAGAGGCCCAGGCCTAGGAGAGGCCTGGAAAGGAAGCAGATAAGCTAAAAGGGCAAACTAAAGCAGCTCTTTAAAACCTGCTTCCAGGGGGTTGCTATTGTGGCCAGGGAATTAATAAGAAAATAATTAAAATTAAAAATATGGGGCTCCTGACCTTTGAGCTGGTCCTTAATAATGTGGGTGGGAGAGATTTCCCCCCCAAAAACCCCGCCTTGCTTTCCCATGTTGTTAGTCCTACTCGAGAGTAGGCTCATTGATAGGTAGGTAACTCGGGGCCCTTCAATTTCAGATAGGTTCCACTTAGGTGGATACAAACCTCTTTTTAAAGTAACCTTTTAAGGGAGCATTTATTTCTCTCTATGCTCAGTGTTTTATTTTTTTAAAGGGTTCCCCTTTATTTTTCCTCCCCCTTGTTTTTGCCGCAGAATAAGCCTACCCCCCCCCTTTTTCAAATACAAAAAGAATTTTGGATTTGGGGGATATGCTAGGGCAAATAGATGAATTTCATAATGAGATATTTTTAGAATGTGTGATTATTTGACTGTTTGATTATTTGATTGTTGTTAGCCGCCCTGAGCCCGGCTTCGGCTGGGGAGGGCGGGATATAAATAAAATTTATTATTATTATTATTATTATTTTTACATCTCCTTCGCAATGCGTGCTTAATGTATGTAGTATGTACACATCCATGTTAAGGGTCCTAACTCCCTATATTCCTAAAATCTGTGTTGGGTTGGCTTGAGGCTCGCCATGGCCTCAGCCTAACCCCACAGCGTTTTTAGGATAAAAAGTGGAAAAGGAGAAGGTCACGTACACCACCTTCAGTTCCCGGGAGGAAAGGTGGGGTTTAAATGGTAATAACAAGAAATGAATTGATGGAAGGGGGAGTCACGGGATGACATATTCAAGCCGTGGTGAGTTCTGTGTACGTTTGAAGATAGGGGTGGCTTTGCCTTTGGGGAGCTACCAAATAGGGGGAGAATAGGTCTTGGAATCACAGTGAAAACTAAAAGAATCCCAGAGCTCAATATATTTGGTTGGCAGGTAAAAATATCTGTTGCGGGGGGAGATAACTTGGGGACGTGAAATGATGTGGCAGAGTGAGGAAGCTGGGAGAATGCCAGGATGTTATCTCGGCCAAAGGGAGGTACTGCAGCGTGCAGAGTGGAAATTGTATTTTCACTCTCTCTCTTTCTCTTCCCTGCGTTAAAGCAGCAGTCTTATGTAAGCCCTACGGTCTTTGGCGGGGAGGAGACGCCTAGAGACTTAGGAATTAGATTTTCTCCCATCCCTAAAGCCCAGTGAACCTGTACATGGGTGATTCGTGCCGAAACGATCTGTTCATCCAAACTAGAGTTCTGCGGGTGCTGTTTTAGGAACTGCGACGGGTGCTTTTGTTTCAACCAGACTCCATAGTTCAGAGGGTGTGGAGGCGATCCCCAGTACAACTTGAAATATTTTGTGTGCCCTTTTATTTTTTTTTAAGCCCATGGAGAACGTGTGTGTCTTTTTTAATGTATCTATAGGCCTTCATGTTTGCCTTGCGATGCCCTTGGAAAAAATTGTGTTTGTTCTGTAATAGCAGAATTGGCACACAGAGGGGCCGGCGTGACTCAGTGAAGTTACGTACTTTATTATACCAGGTCAAACTGCTGATTCATCTAGTCCAGTATTGTCTACTCTGACTGAGGATAATAAAAGGGCAGTTCTTTCTAGTTTGTGATAGGCTGGGTTTTCTGGGATGGAAGGCAGATTAGTGCTTCGCCCACCCTGATGCTTAGCAACAAAACGGCTCAGAGCTAGGCTCCATTCAGAGCTGGTGACAGCTTGGCAGTGAGAAACACGTGCACAATGCCTTTCCCTCCTGCCTTATGAGAGAAACCGTCGTGCTTGCAACTGCAACAAGCAGAAGGTTCATTGGTAACAGGAGTTTGGGCAGATCCACACCATATTAGACTTTTCCCAAAGAATCCTAAGAGCTGTAGGTTGCTAATGGTGCTGAGAATTGCAGCTCTGCTGGAAGTTGTAGCTCTGTGAGTGGGGTGGGTTGCAGTTCACAAGATTATTTGAGGAAAGTCACGTGTGTGTGTATGTATATATATACATATAAATGTATGGTGTGGGCCTGCCCTAAGCAGGATCTGAAACCACATGTTTCCAAGTTTGGAGGCAAATTCCGTAGAGCAGTTATAGCCAGCTTCCTAATCCAGTGATACCTCGGGTTACAGACGCTTCAGGTTGTGTTTTTTTGGGTTGGGTTTTCGCGTTTTTTTGGGTTGGGTTGTGGACCGCCGAAACCCGGAAGTATTGGGACGGGTTTCTTCCGGGTTTCGGTGGTCGCGCATGTGCAGAAGCGCTAAATCGCGCAATGTGCAGAAGCACCAAATTGCAGCATGCGCATACACGCCGCTGCGGGTTGAGAATGTGCATCCTGCACGGATGACGTTTGCAACCCGAGTGTCCACTGTACAGAATGACACCTCAGTGCTTCCTCTCTCTCTCTCTCCCCCCACTTCAATAAAGCAGTCCAGGAATGGCCTGTTCTCTGAAGCAGCCACATTAACCTCCCTTCTCTTGCCCCAGGTGAACTTCACCGTAGACCAGATCCGGGCCATCATGGACAAGAAGGCCAACATCCGGAACATGTCAGTGATCGCCCATGTGGATCATGGGAAATCTACCCTCACAGACTCGCTGGTTTGCAAAGCTGGGATTATTGCCTCAGCCCGTGCGGGAGAAACGCGTTTCACAGACACGAGAAAAGATGAGCAGGAGAGGTGTATCACTATCAAGTCCACGTAAGTCCTTTCCAGAGTCGTATCCCCGCCCCCTTCTCTATTCCTGAAACTGCCAGAAAAGGAATCGCCAGCAGAAGGCAGGTTTCTTTCAGGTGGGGGAGATTCAAATAGGGGTTTAACTCTCCCATTAAAATCACATAGGAAGTTGGTGGTTTGCACCCACCCAGGGGTGGCTGTTGAGCAGAATTCCTGCATTACAGCTCTGTGTAGGGGGGGGGGGGGAATTACATCAGTCAGCAAATCCTGAGACTCTTAATCTCTGGGTCATGGTTTCAATCCCCACATTGGGTGAAGGATTCCTTCATTGCAGGAGGTTGGGCTAGATGACCCTTGGGATCCCTTCCAATTCTAGAATTCTGTGATTCGAAAAGGTCTGAAATTTTGCTGATTTATGCTGTAAGCATCTCAAGTTGGCAGTGGAAAGGTAAAGCTTGTCACTCTTGATGTAATTCAAGTATGTATGCATTAATTCAGTGCTTTTGAAGACAAGCCATAGGCACTTGATACGTATATATTGTATTTTATTTGTCTTTTAATGTGTGTAAGCAACCTTGAGTCCCAGTTCAAGGAAAAGGCAGGATTATTATAAATTTGCATTCTGCTGTATAACCATAGATTTCAGGGCAGTTCGCAACATTGAAAAACACAAAACACATAATTAAAATAATGACAATTCAATAATTCCCTTCCCTCTCCAACGCACTTTAAAAGGGCACTGGATGTCAATTAGCCAAAGACCTGGTTAAAGAGGAATATTTTTGTCTGGCGCCTAAAGCCAAACCTCCCTGAGGAGAGCCTGTTCCACAAATGGGGAGCCACTGCAGAAAAGGCCCCGTTCTTGTATGTTCACCCTCCGGACCTCTCATGGAGGAGGCACGTGAAGAAGGGCCTTAGAGGGTTCTTGTGGTGGAACGGTAGTTTAACGGTTAGGAATTTATGCCTCTTCTTCCTCCAGGGCAATTTCTCTCTTCTACGAGCTTGCGGAGAATGATTTGGCATTTATCAAGCAAAGCAAAGATGGCTGTGGCTTCCTGATCAATTTGATTGACTCCCCGGGCCATGTGGATTTCTCGTCGGAGGTCACTGCTGCCCTGCGTGTCACCGATGGTGCCTTGGTCGTCGTGGATTGTGTTTCTGGTGAGATGTCCCCCTTTGCCTTGAGACCTAGAGCCATGGCCCCTCGCTGTGGCCTCTCTCCCAAGGACCATATGCCCCATAGGCTGGAGAGGGAAGCAAGGGTGTCCATAGGCTGAATGAAGCCCCACCTTCTGCATTAGGAAGTTTCGGAGGACGCAGCCCTAACCCCAAGTGCTCGTAGCCCCATAGCGATGACTTGAGCCTTTGTTTCCTCTTCCTCCCAGGGGTGTGCGTCCAAACAGAGACCGTTCTGCGCCAGGCCATTGCTGAGAGGATCAAGCCTGTGCTGATGATGAATAAAATGGACCGGGCTCTGCTGGAGCTCCAGCTTCAGCCAGAGGAACTGTACCAGACCTTCCAGCGCATTGTGGAGAACGTCAACGTCATCATCTCCACTTACGGGGAAGGCGAGGGCGGCCCCATGGGCAACATTATGGTAAGGCAGGCAGTGGGGATGTGCAGTCTTGATCTTTCACCTTTGTGAACAGCTGTATCATGCTCAGAGTCGACCTGTTGAAATTGGGCCTGCTCCGACTGGCTTAAATTATTATTAGTAATCAAGTCACGCTTTTGTGCTCTGGTTTCTCAGAACAGCTTGTGCGGTGAGAATAGAAATGAAGTCCATTAAAACCTGGCGTAGAATGAGTGCTAAACACAAATTAAATACTCAAAATGTATTTTGAAGGTACAAATCCTGCCCACTCCTATTAATGGATCATCGCATCAAAGTCCATTGACGTGTTTTAGGTACCCCTAAAAGCCAGTTGCCCGTGAAAATAAGTGATTTTGCCTGGCACCCATAGACGAGACAACAAATGGTGTGCTTCCCTGAGGAGAGTGATCCACCGCTGAAAAGGTTGCCAACCTCTTTATCTCCCTTGAAAAAGGGCCTCGGTGGTTGTACTCAGGAGTGTGAATTGGACGTAACCCCTATTGCATGTCACAAATGGTCGCTAGAACACAGTTACATTGACACTTGAGCACCTCGGTCTGTTCCAAAGCGCGACAGAGAAATCAGTATTGATGTTTAAGCATTAGAATTCTTAGAATCCTAGAATTGTAGAGTGGGAAGAGATCGCCTAGCTTAACTCCCTGCAACACAGGAATCTTTCGCCCACATGGGGCTTGAGATAAAGAGATCTTATGCTCTACCAACTGAACATGTTTTATTTCTTAAAAATGCATGCCGCACAGGCATTTATTTTCATTGCCTCTGTGGAAAGGTCATATGAAGTTAGCCCAAATTTCTTAGAATAGCCTCACTTTTAGGGAGTGCTGAAGTGAACATTCATTCTGTAACTAGAATATGTAATAAACATTTTCAGAGTCTGTACCCTTCGTGGTTTGTTTTTTCCTCTTTGAGAACAGCTAAAACGATAACGACGTATTAAAAGACGAGCTTCCAGCCCGTCAGGAAGTTGACTCCTTAACTCCACACCTTGATGTGTTCTTCTCCTTTCCTTCCAGATTGATCCGGTTCTGGGCACCGTCGGCTTCGGCTCCGGCTTACACGGCTGGGCTTTCACGCTGAAGCAGTTTGCCGAGATGTACGTGGCGAAATTCGCGGCAAAGGGCGAGGGGCAGCTGAGCACAGCTGACCGTGCCAAGAAAGTAGAAGACATGATGAAGAAGCTGTGGGGAGACAGGTGAGAGCAGCTTGGGCTTCTGGGTCTCTTCTGTAGAATCCACTCTGCAGGTCAGAATGCTGTCAGGAGAACACTTACGGCTGACCTCCCTGCAATGGACAGGATCAGAGCAAGCACTTAGTCCTGAGACTAGTCCTGAAAATTGTCCCCTATTTGTTGGCTTGGCCACCAAGGGTCAGATCCAGGCCATACATGTGAAGCATGTAGCTTTCTTTAGAGAATGGGGATACATAGCCCTCGAGACCCCACAGATTTCAAGGCGGTGTCAATTTGCAGCATGCCAACCAGGCTCGGAGGACTGCAAAAGGCCCAGCGGAGGCTGACTGCTTTCGAGGGGGGCAAGTGAGGAAACTGCAGCCTGTCAAAGGAGTTGGGGGCCTCGGAACGTAGAAATTTGGCTCTTCCAAAAGATGGTCACGCGGGCAGCTTCCAGGAGGCCGCCCGCTTAGGTGGGTACTCTGAGAAGGTGGTAGGCAGGCCAGACACTGCAGAGCTGGGTGGAAGAAGATTGGAAAAAATTTAAAGTATATTTACAGAAACATTGCAAAATTAATGAATGTTAGAAGGATGCTGGAATGAAGTTACATGGTTTGAGTAGGAAGGTTATAAAGAACTAAGTAAAAACGGACTGTTAATGGCTCAAAGTGTAGAATTTAAGGCCAAATTGTGTTAAGATAAACTATACAACAAAAATTGAGAAAGATGGAAAGGATTTGCTGAAATAGCTATTTGAATTGGAATACAAAAAAGGGAGGTGTGAGGAGGTCGATGAAACAAGTAAATGAAAGATAAAGATATGGAAATACTGGATATGTTTTTGTTTTCAAATGTTTTTGTTTTTCTTATTGTTTTGTTGTATTGTTTTTTTATTGTGCTTTTTATTTTTGAAGTATTGTAATTTTTTATTGTGCTTTTTTCTTTTTTCTGTAACTGTTAAACTTTTAATAAATAA
This sequence comes from Podarcis muralis, assembly GCF_964188315.1. Taxonomy (NCBI): domain Eukaryota; kingdom Metazoa; phylum Chordata; class Lepidosauria; order Squamata; family Lacertidae; genus Podarcis; species Podarcis muralis. The sequence goes on along the minus strand of NC_135672.1, from coordinate 7,415,656 downwards.
TCATTTTTTTTAAAAAAAGACACTGCAGAACTGAAGCTCACATGCCTTTTCGTCCCTAGGTACTTTGACCCAGCCACTGGCAAATTCAGCAAGTCGGCCACCAGCCCGGATGGGAAGAAGCTGCCAAGGACTTTCTGCCAGCTGATCCTGGACCCGATTTTCAAGGTGATGTACTTTGCTCCCAGTTTTCCCTATAGAGTTGCTCTGTGCTCTTTGTGGTCTGGCGCGATCTGAGTATGATGATGGAAAAAAATTCTTCACTTTGACCTGACTTGTTAAGTTTGAAGAAGTTTTTGTAGGTCTGACCCAGAGTTTGCCAATCCACACTACAGAACCTCCCGGTAAAACGTCTGAGAACCTCCCAGTCGTGCCTTAGTTTCTTTTGGCACCAGTAGAAGGGTTCTGTGTAAAGGTCCAGACTTGAGAAGGGCTTCCAACTCTAAAGCACTTGGAATAAGAACGTAAAAATGGTGGTTCTGCCTAATTTTATTTATAGAAGTACAGTCGTACCTCGGAAGTTGAACGGAATCTGTTCCGGAAGTCCATTCGACTTCCAAAACCAAAGTGCAGCTTCTGATTGGCTGCAAGAAGCTCCTGCAGCCAATCAGATGTTCGGCTTCCAAAAATAGTTAGCAAACTGGAACACTTCCGGGGTTGCGGCATTCGGGAGCCAAAACGTTCGAGAGCTAAGCTGTTCGAAAACCAAAGTACGACTGTACTGATTCTGTTATCCCACCATATAAGAAAATATCAAGGTAGTCTTAATGAGTTAAATTTTAAAAATCAAGATGGTTATTAAGCTGACAAGCCAATGAAAATTAAGTAGCTGCATAGGCCTGGTGTCATAATGTCTTGAAGAGACGCCTGAGGAAAAAAAACGAGGGTACTCGCTGGAAGAGTGTTAACCAGAATGGGACTGGATGCCCGACTTCTGTTTGTGGTCATTTGAGCCTCTGTAAACGAGGGGGAACAATGAACAGCTTTCCTACGGATGATCTCAATGATCCCAGTCTGGGATATGAAGGCTCTGGTGCTCATTAAGGTATCCCAGGACCTAGTTGTTCAGGTCTTTGTAGATGAACAAAAGAACCTTGAATCTGCTGTGGCAGCCTATGCACAGACAGTGTAGATATTTTAGTTGCTGCTTTTTTCAAGCCAAAAGTCAGGGCAGCCAGCACAGTGTGAAATACAAATGGACTTGTGCATTAGCTTGTATTGCCTTTGCCTGTTGCAGTTAGTGGGAAGGAAGCCTGATGACTCGTTTTGAGTGTTTTTCCTTGCTTTGGGAATATTGCTAGAGGAGACATAACCTGCTGCTTCTGTGGGAGCTGCACCCAGCCTAGCCTAACGTCCGTGCAATTATTTCTCCTTTGAAAGGTGTTCGATGCGATCATGAACTTCAAGAAGGAGGAAACCGCCAAACTGATAGAGAAGCTGGACATAAAGCTGGACAGCGAGGATAAAGACAAGGAGGGGAAACCCTTGCTGAAGGTGAGGGGGCGGGTGGCTCATGCCCTAGGAAGGGTGGGGGAGTAGAAGTTAAATTGCTTGCTAGGGTAGGAAAGCCTTCAGTAGGCTCCAGAGGATGTAGCTCAGAGTTTTAGCACACATGGAAAACTTAAAACAAAGCCTTATTTCTTGATGAATAGCCTTTGGACCAGGCACCCCCAAACTCGGCCCTCCAGCTCTTTTGGGACTACAACTCCCATCATCCTTAGCTAACAGGACCAGTGGTCAGGGATGATGGGAATTGTAGTCCCAAAGCAGCTGGAGGGGGTAGAGTTTGGGGGTGCCTGCTTAGGACTATAATGCAACTTAAATAGAAAACTATCTTTGGAAAGGTTTTCCTCCAAAAGCATTTTGTTTTAAAAATCAAATTTTAAAAAAAAAATCGATTCAAATCAACAAAATTGATTTATATAAAAAAAATCCAATTTATATTTAAAAAAACCCAGTTTAAATTAAAAGAAGTTTTTTTAAAAAAATTGATTTTTATCCACCCTGGTGGGATTTACTTCCCCAAAAACATGCATGCATGTTTTATTTTAAAAATCCAATTTAAATAATGCAATCCCCCCAATTTTTTAAAATAAAAAACCCCATTGGTTTTTACCCACCCTGATTTGTGGTGACCTCACTATGTGACCGGGTTAAAGGACTCTCTGAACTCGTGATTCCTCCCTCTCCTTCCCAGGCGGTGATGAGACGCTGGCTGCCGGCTGGGGATGCGCTGCTGCAGATGATCACCATCCACCTGCCCTCTCCTGTCACCGCTCAGAAATACCGCTGCGAGTTGCTGTACGAAGGGCCCCCTGACGACGAAGCTGCCATGGGTAGGTAGCAGCCCCCCTGAAGACGAGCAGGGTGCCCCATCCCCAGAAAGAGGTTGACTCTCTAGTGAAGAGACTGGCCGAACAGAAACGGTTGCAGTTTTTTCTTGTCCCCTAGAGCCTTTAAATGGGACGCTGGTGGTGCTGTGGGTTAAACCACAGAGCCTAGGACTTGCCGATCAGAAGATCGGCGGTTCGAATCCCCGCAACGGGGTGAGCTCCCGTTGCTCGGTCCCTGCTCCTGCCAACCTAGAGGTTCAAAAGCACGTCAAAGTATAAGTAGATAAATAGGTACCACGCCAGCGGGAAGGTAAATGGCATTTCCGTGCGCTGCTCTGGTTCGCCAGAGGCGGCTTAGTCATGCTGGCCACATGACCCGGAAGCTGTACGCCGGCTCCCTCGGCCAGGAAAGCGAGATGAGCGTCGCAACCCCAGAGTCGGTCACGAGTGGACCTAATGGTCAGGGGTCCCTTTAAATAGTCTTTTTTCCCCCTTTCCTCCCCCAGGAATTAAGAACTGCGACCCCAAGGGTCCCCTGATGATGTACATCTCCAAAATGGTGCCGACCACCGACAAGGGCCGCTTCTATGCCTTTGGGCGCGTCTTCTCTGGCATCGTGTCCACTGGCCTGAAGTGCAGAATTATGGGACCAAACTACACACCTGGCAAGAAGGAAGATCTCTACCTGAAGCCAATCCAGAGGTCCGTTTTTCAAAAATCGCCGGGCTTTGCTTCGCGCTTCCCGTCCCTGTCCGCAGGCTCTCGTGGGCTTTGGGGTGGCAGGAAGTAGCAGCTGAAAAGAATATAAGAGTCCAAGAACAAAATCCCACCTTATCCAGCAATTCTGTTCTGCAGAGCCCAGCTACATGTAGCTCTAGAAAACATAACCAGGCTGGGTGTGAGTGGGTTTAACACACTTGCGATTCCAAGGCCACCGCCTTAAGTGAGTGGAGAAGAGGAGAACTGAGTGAGAGCTCCCGCTTGAGGGAGGAGGCGCCGCCTCCGTGTGAGGGAGAGAACGTGCGCACTGGCGATCCACGTGGCAATTCCCGGACTGTCCGTGGCCGGATCCAGAAGGCAATTGGGCCTGATCCGGCTTGCAGGTCTTAGTTTGCCGGCCCGTGCTTTAGATCAGGGGTCAGCAACCTTCTTCAGCCATGGGCTGATTCTTTTGAGGGGCCAGACTATATTTTTTTGGGGGGGAAACAAATGAATTCCTGTGCCCCACATATAACCCGGAGATGCATTTTAATAAAAGCACACATTCTGCTTATGTAAAAACACCAGGCAGGCCCCACAAATAACCCAGAGATGCATTTTAAATAAAAGCACACATTCTACTCATGTAAAAACACGCTGATTCCCGGACCGTCCGTGGGCCGGATTGAGAAGGCGATTGGGCTGCATCCAGCCTGCGGGCCTTAGGTTGCCTACCCCTGCTTTAGATGTTCATAACCTGTCCCTGGGGAGAGAGGGGATGTGTTAATAGTTGCCCCCTGGCAGTGACTCATTCCAAAAGAACGCCAGTCCGCCCCCAGAGCAGACTTTCCAGCTCCCACCCCCCCAAGCTGCTTTTGCTGTCCTGCACCTTCCCAGGGGACGTGGGTGGCGCTGTGGGTAAAACCTCAGCGCCTAGGACTTGCCGATCGTATGGTCGGCGGTTCGAATCCCTGCGGCAGGGTGAGCTCCCGTCTTCGGTCCCAGCTCCTGCCCACCTAGCAGTTCGAAAGCACAATTAAGTGCAAGTAGATAAATAGGTACCGCTTTATAGTGGGAAGGTAAACGGCGTTTCCGTGTGCTGCGCTGGTGCCGGCTCGCCAGAGCAGCTTCGTCACGCTGGCCACGTGACCCGGAAGTGTCTTCGGACAGCGCTGGCTCCCGGCCTCTTAAGTGAGATGGGCGCGCGACCCTAGAGTCGGACACGACTGGCCCGTACGGGCAGGGGTACCTTTACCTTTCCACCACTTCTCCACAATTCCCCCCCCCCCCATTCCCCACCCTTTCCCCTCCTTCCGAATGTCTCAACAAATGAAACTGATTTGTAAAAAATGCTACTTGGAGAGGAGAGAGAGACATTGCACATACTTTTGTGAACTAAGAAAATCTTTAATAAAAAATACATTTTTTAAAAAAAAATCTCTCCCCTCTCTAGAACCATTCTCATGATGGGCCGCTACGTGGAGCCCATCGAGGACGTGCCTTGCGGCAACATCGTGGGGCTGGTTGGCGTGGACCAGTTCCTGGTCAAGACGGGCACCATCACCACCTTTGAGCACGCCCACAACCTGCGCGTCATGAAGTTCAGCGTCAGCCCCGTGGTGCGCGTCGCCGTGGAAGCCAAGAACCCCGCCGACCTGCCCAAGCTGGTGGAGGGGCTGAAGAGGCTGGCCAAGTCTGACCCCATGGTGCAGGTGAGCCGGGGTGAATAGCCTGCGTACAAAAACCCATCGAACCCCTTCAAAGGGTTTTTAGGTGTGGGAGATGACGGGGGGGCAGCACATTGTGGGTTGGGGATGGGGGACGCTTCTCGGTTTGGGCTGGGCCTCATTTCCGCTTCATCCCTTTCACTCTTCCCCATCTTCCAGTGTATCATTGAGGAGTCTGGGGAGCACATCATAGCTGGCGCTGGGGAGCTGCATCTGGAGATCTGCCTGAAGGATCTCGAGGAGGACCATGCCTGCATTCCAATTAAGGTAATTGCACCACGTGACGAGTCTCTAGCCCGGTCTTGGGGCTGCAGCTGTCCGGGAGTTGAGAGAAGGTGTGGCTCTAAGACACCAGCTAGCAGGACCTGACCATAAGGGCATCTTCATGGTGCCAGTGTGGTCTAGCGGGAGTCTCGTAATCTGGGGAACCGGGTTCGCTTCCCCGCTCCTCCACATGCAGCTGCTGGGTGACTTGGGCTAGTCACACTTCTCTGAAGTCTCTCAGCCCCACACACCTCACAGAGTGTTTGTTGTGGGGGAGGAAGGGAAAGGAGAATGTTAGCTGCTTTGGGACTCCTTCGGGTAGTGATAAAGCCGGATATCAAATCCAAACTCATCCTCCTCCTCCTCCTCCTCTTCTTCTTCTTCTTCTTCTTCTTCTTCTTCTTCTTCTTCTTCTTCTTCTTCTTCTTCCCCTCCCTTGGTTTCCAGCAAGTGGTATTACTAGAATGAATAATAATAATAATAATTAATAATTTATTATTTATACCCTGCCCATCTGGCTGGGTTTCCCCAGCCGCTCTGGGTGGCTTCCAACAAAATAGTAAAATGCAATAGTCCGTCAAACATTGAAAGCTTCCCTAAGCAGGGCAGCCTTCAGATGTCTTCTATATAGAATAAGAGGCCAAGGAGAGCATATGTTTAGAGAAGATTGGAAAACATTTTTTGAATATACGGGGTCAGAATTGTGTACACTTGAAAACCCTGTCAGCATTAAGATGAATTCAACAGCGTCAAAAATTTTTGATGGATGCAGTAATGGAATACTGAATGGCATAGCTTTTGTAAAATATGCAGGGATTTATAAACCGCAAAAAGAGAAGAAGGGATGTCATTGATCTCTTAAGGGATGTAAAAAATGAGTATTCCAAATTGTAAAACAGAAAATTAATTTAAAAATTATAATAAATAAGAACAAAGCCATTGCTACAGACTATCTCAAGGCAATGTACAAGATGCAATAAACAGTCCGCATTGGCTTTGAAGCGGCTAGGGACTTTAAAATTTTTTTTTTAATCTTTCTGGCAGAAATCTGACCCAGTGGTCTCTTACCGTGAGACGGTCAGCGAGGAGTCGAGTGTTCTGTGCCTTTCCAAGTCTCCCAACAAGCACAACCGACTGTACATGAAAGCCCGCCCCTTCCCCGACGGCCTGGCTGAGGACATCGACAAAGGAGACGTCTCCGCCCGCCAGGAGCTGAAGACACGGGCCCGTTACCTGGCCGAGAAGTATGAGTGGGACGTCGCCGAGGCCCGCAAGATCTGGTGCTTCGGCCCGGACGGCACTGGCCCCAACATCCTGACGGACATCACCAAGGGGGTGCAGTACCTCAACGAGATCAAGGACAGCGTTGTGGCAGGCTTCCAGTGGGCCACGAAGGAGGTAAGCAAGAATGGGCGCCCCTCATCGCAGGGCGGTGGGCTGTCTGCGTCCTGCCTTCTTGGAACGGAGCAGAGACTTGCTGCAGTTTCCGAATAATAATTTATTACTTGCACCCCGCCCATCTGGCTGGGTTTCCCCAGCCGCTCTGGGCGGCTTCCAACAAAATATTAAAATACAATAGTCCATCAAACATTAAAAGCTTCCCTAAACAGGGCTGCCTTCAGATGTCCTCTAAAAGTCTGGTACAGTGGTGCCTCGCAAGACGAAATTAATTCATTCCGCGAGTTTTGTCGTCTTGCGATTTTTTCGTCTTGCGAAGCACGGTGTCGGAAAAGTTTTGGAAAAGCTTCAAAAATCACCAAAGTCTTTAAAAACCTCAAAAAAGGCTACCACACCGCGTGCTATGAGTTGCTCCTCGAAGTCAAGTCGCAACTGTATTAACGGTGTTAAGAAAAAGGAAACAAACTTGCAAGACGTTTCCGTCTTGCGAAGCAAGCCCATAGGGGAAATCGTCTTGCGAAGCAGCTCAAAAAACAAAAAACCCTTTCGTCTTGCGAGTTTTTGTCTTGCGAGGCATTCGTCTTGCGAGGTACCACTGTAGTTGTTTTCGTCTTTGACATCTGGTGGGAGGGCGTTCCACAGGCCCTCTGCCTGGTTCCCTGTAACTTTTGAGTGCTTTGTCACATCAGCCCCTCAAGGCCGTGTTCCAGCTTTAGGAAGTTGAATCAGCCTCGTATGTGACTTCCTCTTGCCCCTCCCCCTGAGTTGCGAAGGGGCGTCCTTTTCAGGTGTTCACTTTTCCTTGGTGGGTGTTGCTTGGCCTGCGTTTCTCCTCCTTGATCGAGGGGGGGTGGGGGTGTCGTCTCCGAATTCCCCTTCCTCCTGGTAGGTGCTCTGTCCGTTCCCCCTCTGAGGGCATGGGTACTGCCCAGCACACACATACACTACCTCTTCCTCAGGAGGAGCTGCCGTGGGCAGTGGGGAGATGGTAGAGGATGAGGCTTTCAACCTCAGGGTCATAAGTTCCAGTCCCACATAGGGGGAAAGATTCCTGCATTGCAAGAGGACAAGATGACCTCTGGGATCCCTTCTGATTCCATGGGACGACTGTACTGTGGGGCAGGGATGGAAAGGGAATCAACGGATATTTGCATCTCCCCTGAGAGTCTCCAATTCTCTCTTTTCATATATAATAATCATAATTAGTTTTCAATTACAATAACCCAGTAATAGCCTCATTATAGCAATGCCAAATTATATACAATTGCTAATTCCAATTATTCAGATGCCAAATTAAATAACTTAGGTGGCCTCCCGTGTGCTAGAATTGATGGTTTGATTATTTGCTTTATTTCTGTGTTCCAAAATCTTACGCATCTCAATTACACTCCAGTTAAAATAACAACCCCTCTTACAACAACTGCAGTACTAACGACATCTATTCGTATTGACATGTTGCCTTAAACCTCCTGTGTGTGACAGTTATTCTGTCCATGGTGTTCCTTCCCGTCCTTGTAAAATATTACGCCTATCCTTTCTCAGTTGTTGCTGCTCTCCATCATATCTAGACTCCGATTCTCTGCCCCTTAGTAGATCACGCTCTTCCCATCCTCTGGTCCCCCTGGGCGACTCCTCCTCCTCCTCCTGGCTCTGACAGTTTGCAGGAAGAAGGCTGACCATGAGCTGAAGGAGGCATTGGCTCTACCTTTGCTTCTTGGCTGCTATGGCAGAGTGCTTAATTGCTTTTTTTAAAAACTACGTTGCCTGCTTCAGAGAGGAAGGACAGAAAAGTTGGGTTGAATGCAAACTAGAAATTGATTTTCTCTCCCACCCCCAACCTCTCTCTTTTCTCCAGGGTGCCCTTTGCGAGGAAAACATGCGCGCCGTCCGCTTTGACGTGCACGACGTGACCCTGCACGCGGACGCCATCCACCGCGGAGGTGGCCAAATCATTCCCACGGCCAGAAGGTGCCTCTACGCCTGCGTGTTGACCGCTCAGCCCCGCCTCATGGAGCCCATCTACCTTGTGGAGATCCAGGTGGGTGACTAGAGCCAGGCTGTGTTCTCAAGAGGCGGCGGCAGCCCGCTGGCTTGACTCTGTGCAGTGCTGTAACGTATGCCCACTTTCTTCCCCTTCCAGTGCCCAGAACAGGTTGTGGGTGGCATCTATGGCGTGCTGAACAGGAAGCGGGGGCACGTCTTTGAGGAGTCCCAGGTGGCCGGCACCCCCATGTTTGTGGTCAAGGCCTATCTCCCTGTCAACGAGTCCTTTGGTAAGTGTCAGCTTTTATCAGCCTCCCTTGGCACTTGCATCTTCCAGGTCACCTTTATCAGCAGCTGGAGGTGTGAAGGATCGATCGGAGGTTGTCTCCCAGGCTAATCTGAGATGGCTGCTACAAAGTTGAGCAGGTCTTGCCCTGGTAGCAGACTTCTGTTCCTCTTAAGTACGTTTCTGAGCACAATTCAAAGTTTGGGAATGACCTTTAAAGCCCTAAATGGCCCATTATACCTGAAGGAACATCTCTACCCCCATCGTTCAGCTTGGACACTGAGGCCCAGCTCTGAAGGCCTTCTCGGTAGTGGCGCCCTCCCCATGGAACGCCTTCCTATCAGATGTCAAGGAAATAAACAACTATCTGACTTTTTAGAAGACATCTGAAGGCAACCCTGTTTAGGGAAGATTTCAGTGTTTGATGTCTTCTTGTGCTTTTAATATTTTGTTGAGAGCCGCCTACAGTGGCTGGGGAAACTCAGCCAGATGGGTTGGGTATAAATTATTACTAATATTATTTATTAAGGTAGATGCCTCCAATGTGCTGCTTTTAGCTAAGACAATGTGGGGTGTAGGGTAAACTTGAACACCTGTATTTCTGTCTTACAGTTTTGTTTGCTTATAGTATAAACTCTTCTCTCTCCCTCTCTCTTCACAGGCTTCACCGCCGACTTGAGATCCAACACAGGTGGCCAGGCTTTCCCCCAGTGTGTGTTTGACCACTGGCAGATCCTGCCCGGAGACCCGTTCGACAACACCAGCCGCCCCTGCCAGGTGGTCGCCGAGACCCGCAAGCGCAAAGGGCTGAAGGAGGGCATTCCCGCACTAGATAACTTCCTGGACAAATTGTAAAAACCAATCAACCAAGCAGAATTAAAAATGCCACACCAGATGTAAAAGAATAAATTTAAAAATGTATGTTGTGGGACTCCAAATTTAACTTGCACAATAACATCAGTGCCGCAGGTGTCTTGCAAAAGGCATTGGGCCACTTCCTTGCTTGATCTTCCGTCTCGGGGCAGATTTTAAAAAGAGCCGTGTCTGCATTCAGCCTTAGAGGTTCCAGGCCGTCTGCACACGAACTAGCGGGGCCGCTCACCCAGTGCCATTATAACTTCCAAAAATACATTTCCATTTGATGCAGCTGAAACGTTGCCCGTCTCCATATTTATTTGACGCTCGGAGCCAAGCGAAGGGGGGGAAACCTGGTTTTTCCTCCCTTGGTTTGCAGGTTGGGGGAGGACGGGCAAACCTCTGAAAAGAAAAGGGTGCGTGAAATTTCATTCCATACTCAAATACTGGATTCGATGGGGAGGAGGGGGGCAGTCTGGAGGAATTTTCTTTTAGGATTGGGAGAGAAAAAGGGGGGGGAGGCTTTTCTAGTTGGGCAAAAGCTAGAAGGCCCGCAGCCTCTCTGCTAAATGGGTGTCATTGTGCAAATCAATGTATTAGTACCACTGGAATAATAAATTTAATAAGACGAGGCTGCCTGTTGTGTTGGATGTCTTTAACAGCTGTTGAGACCTGAGCCCACACACTTAGAAGCAAGGGGGGAGCTCATCTGTGCTGTTCGAAAGCAGTTTTATTTAGAAAACGGTGCGCTTACTGCAGGGGTTGTATGTGTGCGCACAGTCCTTTGCTGGCGCCTGCAGGACTGTTGTAATGAGGCCTGCGGCAAGCATTCAGCTGTAGCTGCAGTGTGTGGTGCCCAAAACAGTTTATCTGGTTCGGCAGATAATGCCCACAGGCCTCAAAAAGATGAGTGGTCCTTGACTTGAAGCTTCACAGCTCCCTGATTTTGGCGTAGGTTACTGTCATATGACCCAGGGTTGGTCTTTCCAAAAGACAATAGAATTGAAGCCTGTAGAGCATTAGCAGCTGAAGGCCTCTGGGTTTAATTTTTGTGAATAGCTGGTCAAAAACACACACGATGGTTTTCAAAAACTCCCAGCAATCACATCAGGATGAGTGCTCATTAACTTGTAACCACCCCCTCTTCCCTTGCAAACAGCAGGCTGCATGAGGAATAGATATAATCGCAAGCAATCGAAATAGGTTGCCTGGGGACTCTCACAGACATGAACAAAGGCCAGTAGTGATTGAGTGAATGATATATTTGCGATAATTAAGAGGTATACACACTTCACTGAATTAAGTGGACTTGTTTCATGTTTCCTGAAACAATAGGCAAACCAAAACAATGGCTAGCCTTTGAAAGTCACACTTCTCTGAATTAGCAAATCCAGCCCAACATATGCCATAATGTCTAAATTACCTAGGCTAAAGTGGACATTGAAACGAGTGGCAGAAAACTGCATTACTGTATATTACAGGAAATTGCTTGCATAATGTGTTGTATGAGCAAAATTGCATATGAAAATCTGGATATTGGGATAAATTTTCATTAGAACTTTTAACAAACAAGCAAACGCCCCGCCCCGAAAAACAAATGTGCAACTGAATGTGTGATTGGGAAAAATGGGAAACAATTTGCCATTTTTTATTGGTTTCCACATATCACAGAAAAAAAGAAATTTAACAACACACAAGAAGAAAATTAAAACACAAAACAGAATTCTTACTTCAAATCTCTAATTCTCATTACATTGATACCTGAATTCCTCAAATCCCCTCTAACTGAATTTCATTATAACCCCTGTATAGTAGTTCTCCAAATTCATATTTCTAATAATATTCACTCCTTTCATTTACTATCCTCATCTCTTATTAATATTCAAATCCTTAATATTTACTACCACCTATTCTTATTCTGCCCCTAAGCCTATTTGTTACTTCCAAGAATTTTCTAATTCCCTTATATCACAATATTTAGTTAAATATTCTTTAAATTTCTTCCATCAAATTGTCATTTGTCTTAATCACTAATCATGGTATGGCCAGATGGGGCTTATTAACCTGGGAAGGAAAAGGGAAACTGATCCTAAACCTCCCATGCCTTGCGAAGATACCTTGGGGAAAAGAAAGGGTTAAGGAGTAAATGCACAAATCCTAAATGGATTCCCTAAAATGGTTGGGTGGTGCTTTACACTGGCAACACCTGCATCCAGGTGTCTTGCTCTGCTTTCCTTTGGACCCCATCAGCGAGTCTTGTCATCTGGGCAGTGCAGGACCCCCATATTCACTGCCCAGGCTTATGCCCTGGGGTTGTTACTTGGGTCTTGCTAACACAGTGGTTTGATTTCACCCCTGGAGGTGCACTCCATTGTCTTTTGAGACAGCCTGATGTCTACAAGCATTGAGGTCACACAGTCTGGCCTGCTGGTAAAAAGCAAAGGTAAAGGGACCCCTGACCGTTAGGTCCAGTCGTGGCCGACTCTGGGCTTGCGGCGCTCATCTCGCTTTATCGGCCAAGGGAGCCGGCGTACAGCTTCCGGGTCATGTGGCCAGCAGGACTAAGCCGCTTCTGGCAAACCAGAGCAGCGCACGGAAACGCCGTTTACCTTCCTGCCGGAGCGGTACCTATTTTATCTATTTGCACTTTGATGTGCTTTCGAACTGCTAGGTTGGCAGGAGCAGGGACCGAGCAACGGGAGCTCACCCCATTGCGGGGATTTGAACCGCCGACCTTCTGATCGGCAAGTCCTAGGCTCTGTGGTTTAACCCACAGCGCCACCCGTGTCTCGCCTGCTGGTACCTGCCAGCCCAATGGCTCTTAGGGTAGACTCAGCCTGAAGTTTGTGTTTGGGGAGGCTCATGTTAGATATACCGTATTCAGGTGGGGAATCGTTTGGGCTTTGGGGTCCGGATCTTTACTACCTGACCCCACCGAGTGGGCGGACTGGCTGTGTGGGGCAACCCACAGGTCAATCGCACGGCATCATGTACACGTGAGTTGTCTCCACCTGTCAAAATTCCTTATGGAGGGCTCCCAACAGCAGACTGCACAAAGGGCATTGTGTATTGCCAGTCCCAATCCTGCATTTTACCAGCTGATGGGCACCAGGAACACATTGCTCCAAGCAAGAAGGAACAATCGACCCGTCCCTTGCGATCTGTGTTTGCTGTCTAGCATGGGAGGGTGTGGTTTGGGGGAAACAGCCTTGCGAGCAGAATTATTATTATTTAATAAATTCATATAACCGCCCTTCATCCGTAGATCTCGGGGCAGTTCCCACTCCTGATTTAGGAAGTTTAAGGAGCACCTGGAATTGGTCTAGGAAACAAAAAAGGCAACCGATAACTGAGTGTGGTATGGTGCAAGAACCAGGTTTCCACAAGAGTTCTTGCTGCCATGCCTGGTTTCTGAAGCGTCTACAAGCCTCCACGCCGAGAGCTCTGCATTCTAAACTAGATTTGCCCAACGCTTGGCACGATGGCGGCCAGTTTAGCTGGAGGCATCCTAGAGGAACATTTGCTGCCTTGGGGTTTCCAGAGGATGTTGGACTCGATGGGCCCCAGCTGTCATGCCCAAGGATTAGGAGCTGTTTGAGTTTGTTGTTGTTTAGTCGTTTAGTCGTGTCTGCCTCTTCATGACCCCCTGGACCAGAGCACGCCAGGCACTCCTGTCTTCTACTGCCTCCCGCAGTTTGGTCAGACTCATGCTGGTCGCTTCGAGAACACTGTCCCACCATCTCGTCCTCTGTCGTCCCCTTCTCCTTGCGCCCTCCATCTTTCCCAACATCAGGGTCTTTTCCAGGGAGTCTTCTCATGAGGTGGCCAAAGTACTGGAGCCTCAGCTTCACGATCTGTCCTTCCAGTGAGCACTCAGGGCTGATTTCCTTCAGAATGGAGAGGTTTGATCTTCTTGCAGTCCATGGGACCATCAAGAGTCTCCTCCAGCACCAGAATTCAAAAGCATCCATTCTTCGGCCATCAGCCTTCTTTATGGTCCAGCTCTCACTTCCATACATCACTACTGGGAAAACCATAGCTTGAACTATACGGACCTTTGTCGGCAAGGGTGATGGAGTTTATTGTCCCATAAAGTCACCATTAAATAACCTCTAAATGAGGGTGAAAGAGGAGAGTACAAAATACGGTCTGAAGCTCAACATCCAAAAAACGAAGATCATGGCCACTGGGCCCATCACCTCCTGGCAAATAGAAAGGGAAGAAATGGAGGAAGTGAGAGATTTTACTTTCTTGGGCTCCATTATCACTGCAGATGGTGAAATTAAAATACCTTTACCCATGTACTGTCTGAAACCCAAGGGATGCCAGTGAATCCCCCCCCCCCCCGCTTTTCTCCCCCTCTACATTAAGTGTAAACTGTAAACAGAAATGCGGACGTCCACCCCATGTTGCAGCTTGGGAAGTCAGAGGTTGGTTGTAAGGTCTGGAGAAGCTGATCCCCACCGCTTTAGGGAACATGGTGACTTGTTTTTGTTTAGTCATGTCCGACTCTTCGTGACCCCCTGGACCAGAGCACACCAGGCACTCCTGTCTTCCACTGCCTCCCACAGTTTGGTCAGACTCATGCTGGTAGCTTCGAGAACACTGTCCCACCATCTCGTCCTCTGTCGTCCCCTTCTCCTTGCACCCTCCATCTTTCCCAGCATCAGGGTCTTTTTCACGGAGAAAAAAAAATATTTAAAAGAACATACAGTTATACCTTGGATCTCAAACGCCTTGCATTCCGGTCCCCAAATACTGCAACCCCGGAATGAGTGTTCTGGTTAGCAAACGTTCTTTGGAAGCCAAACATCTGGCGCAGGGCTGGATTTAGGATTGATGAGGCCCGAAGCTACTGAAGGTAATGGGGCCCTTTATATGTCCAGCTGTCCTTTGTCAAAAACAAATTTCAGCTGTTTTTTGTGTTGAATATACCGTATTTTTGCTCTATAAGACTCACTTTTTCCCTCCTAAAATGTAAGGGGAAATGTGTGTGCGTCTTATGGAGCGAATGCAGGCTGCGCAGCTATCCCAGAAGCCAGAACAGCAAGAGGGATTGCTGCTTTCACTGCGCAGCGATCCCTCTTGCTGTTCTGGCTTCTGAGATTCAGAATATTTTTTTTCTTGCTTTCCTCCTCCAAAAACTAGGTGCGTCTTGTGGTCTGGCACGTCTTATAGAGCGAAAAATACGGGTATGCTACAGTACAGTGCTACCTCGGGATGCGAACGGGATCCGTTCCGGAGCCCCGTTCGCATCCAGAAGCGAACGTAACTAGCGACGGCACATCTGCGCACACACACACGCGTCGCTTTTCGCCTTTCTGCGCATGCGCGTGACATCATTTTGAGAGTTGGCGTATGCAGGAGCGTCGAAACCTGGAAGTACCACGCTCTAGTCCAACTCCCTGCAATGCAGCAATCTCAGCTCAAGAACCCATGGCAGATGGCCGCCCCAAGCTCTGCTGAAAACCTCCAAGGAAGGAGAGTCTACCGCCTTCCGAGGGATTTCCTCCCGCTGTCAAACAGCTCTTGCTGTCAGAAAGTTCTTCCTGGAGTCGGACTCTCCTTTCTGGTCGCTTGAAGCCATGGCTTCAGGTCCTGAGGGCCTCTGGAGCAGGAGAAGACAAGCTTCCTCCCTGGGATGCCCTTGAGATATTGACAGGGCTCTCATATCCATGTCCGGAGGGACAGGGAGCAAAACATCTCCCTCTCCCCTTTCCCCACCCCATGCAGAATGGCAAGGGGTCTGTGCATCCGGTTGGTAAGAAGGTGGTGGGAGTGTGGAGCCCAGCCGGGCGCTGGCTGTGGGCAGGATCCTTGCAGTGCCGGGGGTTGAACTAGATGCCCCTTGGCACCCCTTCCAACTCTGCCATGCTATGATTCTTTCGAGCACCAGAAGGAATGGGCGGGGGAGCAAGATGCAGAAGAAAGGAAGGCACAACCACACCCCCCAACAGCCCCCTCTGGCCTGACCCACGGGGGCCTCATCCCAGCACACATTGACCCCCCCTAGTTTTATTTTTCTTCATTCAGCTACCAGACAACTCAGCAGCCTGGCCCCTGTTTGCCAGCCTATGTCACAAAGTGCTGCTTTGCAAGCAAGCCTTATAATGCCCTGCAAGGGGGATGCCTGTCAGATGACCGTGAGAGACCTGTAGAGAAGATGGATTCTCAAGGTAGGAGACCTAGAGGAGATGTGTGGCAATAGTATTATGATGCTATTACACTGGACACTGAGATCCAGCACCGAGGGCCTTCTGGCGGTTCCCTCATTGCGAGAAGTGAGGCTACAGGGAACCAGACAGAGGGCCTTCTCGGTAGTGGCGCCCGCTCTGTGGAACGCCCTGCCACCAGATGTCAAAGAGATAAATAATTACCTGACATTCAGAAGGGATCTTAAGGGAAGTTTTTAATATGTAACGCTGTACTGTTTTTAACACTGATTGGGAGCCGCCCAGAGTGGCTGGGGAAACTCAGCCAGATGGGCGGGGTATAAATAATAAATTATTATTATTATTATTATTATTATTATTATTATTATTATTATTATTATTATTATTATTATTATTTTACAATTCCGAAGCAGGGAGGGAGGGGGAAGAGAGAGAGAGAGTGGAATTCTGGCGGAGACAGAAGATGGAAGGAGGCTTGGAAAGGGAGTTTGAAGGGGGGGGCAGGTGAGAGTCGGTTTAGACCGGTGGGTTCTAGAAGGTGGCACGAGGGGGGGGGGTCTGGAGCCGAGCTGGACACAGCCACCATTTCTTCGAGAATGTGGCCATTTAACGCAGCAAGAAGGGGCTCTCTACAAACCTGGAAGCAGGATGATTCCCTTGCTTCAGGTGAGCCATGGAGCCAGGGCTTGGCTTCTACAGAAACTGTACCTCAGGTTAAGAACTTTGCTTCAGGATGAGGACAGAAATCGTGCTCTGGCGGTGCGGCGGCAGCGGAAGGCCCCATTAGCAAAAGTGGTACCTCAGGTTAAGAACAGTTTCAGGTTAAGAACGGACCTCCAGAACGAATTAAGTTCTTAACCCGAGCCACCACTGTGCTGCTAAAGCCCAGGTGCCTCACACACCCCTCCTCCTAGCTTCACAGAACTGGGCTATGCTTGATTATCGTCTCCCAAAGCAACTTGTTGTTGTTTAGTCGTGTCCAACTCTTTGTGACCCCCTGGACCAGAGCACGCCTGGCACTCCTGTCTTCCACTGCCTCCCACGGTTTGGTCAAACTCATGCTGGTAGCTTCGAGAACAGTGTCCAACCATCTCATCCTCTGTCGTCCCCTTCTCCTTGTGCCCTCCATCTTTCCCAACATCAGGGTCTTTTCCAGGGGGTCTTCTCTTCTCATGAGGTGGCCAAAGTATTAGAGCCTCAGCTTCAGGATCTGTCCTTCCAGTGACCACTCAGGGCTGATTTCCTTCAGAATGGAGAGGTTTCATCTTCTTGCAGTCCATGGGACTCTCAAGAGTCTCCTCCAGCACCAGAATTCAAAAGCATCCATTCTTCGGCGATCAGCCTTCTTTATGGTCCAGCTCTCACTTCCATACATTACTACTGGGTAAACCAGAGCTTTAACTATACGGACCTTTGTCGGCAAGGTGATGTCTCTGCTTTTTAAGATGCTGTCTAGGTTTGTCATTGCTTTTCTCCCAAGAAGCAGGCGTCTTTTAATTTTGTGGCTGCTGTCACCATCTGCAGTGGTCATGGAGGCCAAGAAAGTAAAATCTCTCACTGCCTCCATTTCTTCCCCTTCTTGTATTTCCTTTTGATTGGGATGGTTTTCGTTCTCGGTCCACATACTGCTTAAGCCTGCCTTGTATAATTTTAAGCATAACCTTGCTAGTGTGTGAAATGAGTGCAATTGTGCAGTAGTTGGAGCATTCTTTGGCACTGCCCTTCTTTGGGATTGGGATGTAGACTGATCTTCTCCAATCCTCTGGCCACTGCTGAGTTTTCCAAACTTGCTGGCATATTGAGTGTAGCACCTTAACAGCATCATCGTTTAAAATTTTAAATAGTTCAGCTGGAATATCATCACTTCCACTGGCCTTGTTATTAGCAGTGCTTTCTAAGGCCCATTTGACTTCACTCTTCAGGATGTCTGGCTCAAAGTCAGCAACCACACTAACTGGGGTGTACGAGACATCCATATCTTTCTGGTATAATTCCTCTGTGTATTCTTGCCACCTCTTTTTGATGTCTTCTGCTTCTGTTAGGTCCTTTCCACTTTTGTCTTTTATTATGGTAATCTTTGTACGAAATGTTCCTTTCATATCTCCAATTTTCTTGAACAGATCTCTGGTTTTCCCCATTCTATTGTTTTCCTCTATTTCTTTGCATTGCTCGTTTAAGAAGGCCTTCTTGTCTCTCCTTGCTATTTTTTGGAAATCTGCATTCAATTTCCTGTATCTTTCACTATCTCCCTCGCATTTTGCTTGTCTTCTCTCCCCCGCTATTTGTAAGGCCTCGTTGGACAGCCACTTTGCTTTCTTGCATTTCCTTTTCATTGGGATGGTTTTCGTTGCTGCCTCCTGTATAATGTTACGAGCCTCCATCCATAGTTCTTCAGGCACTCTGTCCACCAAATCTAAATCCTTAAACCTGTTCCTCACTTCCACTGTGTATTCATAAGGGATTTGATTTAGATTGTATCTTACCGGCTCAGTGATTTTTCCTACTTTCTTCAGTTAAAGCTTGAATTTTGCTATAAGAAGCCGATGATCTGAGCCACAGTCAGCTCCAGGTCTTGCTTTTGCTGACTGTATAGAGGTTCTCCATCTTTGGCTGCAGAGAATATAATCAATCTGATTTCTATGCTGCCCATCTGGTGATGTCCATGTGTAGAGTCGTCTCTTGTGTTGTTGGAAAAGCGTGTTTGTGATGACCAGCTTGTTCTCTCGGCAGAACTCTATTAGCCTTTGCCCTGCTTCGTTTTGAACTCCAGGGCCAAACTTGCCAGTTGTTCCTTTTATCTCTTGACTCCCTACTTTAGCATTCCAATCCCCTATAATGAGAAGAACATCCTTCTTTGGTGTCATTTCTATAAGGTGTTGTAAGTCTTCCCACCTGTAACCTCTTCCTATGTTTTTTATTTTCCTTTCTGTCTCCTAGGACACAAAAAACTCCTGAGGCGCCCGAACATGAAGGAGGCTGTAGGAGCACAACCTCTGGAGATTGTGGTAGGTTAATTCAATGGGGAATCCATTCCCCACATGTGCAGGGAGGTCATGGCGCTGACCTGAGTGAAACAGGGCTGGGTTGGGGGGTTGCAGTCCCGTCTCGCCGCAGCCCCTCGCTCCCCTCCTTCCAAGCCGGGGGTCAGGCGCCCAGGCAGGAGAGTACAATGTCCTTCTCCCTTTGCAGGGCCGTGGTTTCGGGAGGCAGCAGCAGCCCAGCGGTGGAGGAAAAGCCGGGAAAATCCAGAGGTATGTTGTGACCTTGTGTGGCAGGGGAAGTGTTTCCCAGGGATCCTGGGGGTGGAGGAGGAAACCTGATTTAGAGATCCCTATAGTTTTATGGAGAGGGTTTCTCTGTGGTCCAGGCAGGACCCAAGCCAGGGGGTGGTGAGGTGGGCCCCCGCCAGGGGCGCAGGTGAGGGGTGGGGCACAAAATTGGCTCATAAATATGTCTAAATATATAGATGATAATAAGAAATATTATCATCTATATATTTATCTGGGGACGCGGGTGGCGCTGTGGGTAAAAGCCTCAGCGCCTAGGGCTTGCTGATCGCATGGTGGGCGGTTCGAATCCCCGCGGCGGGGTGAGCTCCCGTTGCTCGGTCCCAGCGCCTGCCAACCTAGCAGTTCAAAAGCACCTCTGGGTGCAAGTAGATAAATAGGGACCGCTTACTAGCGGGAAGGTAAACGGCGTTTCCGTGTGCGGCTCTGGCTCGCCAGATGCAGCTTGTCACGCTGGCCACGTGACCCGGAAGTGTCTTCGGACAGCGCTGGCTCCCGGCCTATAGAGTGAGATGAGCGCACAACCCTAGAGTCTGGCAAGACTGGCCCGTACGGGCAGGGGTACCTTTACCTTTTACTATATATTTATCTGGAACTCCTCCAAGGAATCAGATTAACAGAGCTTGTTTCTTTCTTAGGCAGGAGGCCTGCAAGAACGAGGCTCCAGCGCCTGCTCCTGGGACGGAGATCACCAAACCATCGTGGCGGTTCCCGGCGGTTCCCGATCCTTGCCTGCCTCACCCTCCCGCCGTCCTCCGTGCGGGGATGGCTCCTTCCTGGCCGTACGTGGCACAGATGCAGCAGCCACGGTTTCCCCCCATTAGGAACACCTCAAGGGTGATTCCGGAGCCGGGGGAGACTTTGGCTGCTGCCTCTGTGCCGCACCGGTCGGGGAGGAGCACAGACTCCCGCATGGAGGAATTCAGGGTGGGGCAGTTGATAAGATCAGGTAGGATGAAATGCCCCCTTCCCAGGTCCCCACCCTCCTGCCCCAGACTGGGGCTCGCGTGGCTGGGAGCCAGGCTCCAGCTGATGTCTCCCTTTCTTTTGCAGCAAGGAGAAGGTTCCGCTTGGCAGCCGCCGCGTCCCAGGAGGGCCTGGAGCCGAGACAACGGCCTCTCGCCTCACAGGTAAGCAGACAGGGGGATTTCATTGCTTTGCCGCTCTATGCTTTGCCGCTCGCGATTTGCGGGTTTGGGGGGCGCGTCGGAATGTCACCCCCCTTCAGGATAGCACCTGGGGCAGCCCGCCCCCTGCCCCCCATCGGTACGCCCCTCGCCAGAAACAGGATTCGAACCCAAGAGCCCTCTGGTCACCTGGGACGCGACTTCCTGCAACGGCTTCTTGAAGCCCCGTCCCTGGTCGTTTGGTCAGTGACAGACCATTCACACATTCAGGTATTCCTTCTTTCTTGCAGGGTAAGGCTGGTGCACCGCTGGGGCTGCTGCCGAAGCCCCCTCCCCGCAAATAATGCAGGTAAGAGGAAGAAGGGAGAATTTGCACAGAGCAGGGAGAAAACCCTGCTCCAGACTTCCAGACGAACTCTCATACTTAAAACCAAGGCGTTCCTATGAGAGCCGGTATCAAAATCACATGGAAGCAGTACAGAAATGGATAAGGCGGAGCTATAGCTGATAAGGAATGCAGTGCTCAAGGTTTGGGCAAGGAGGACAGACCTGGGCTAAAGCGAGTCTTCTTCTCCCACAGGCCACGTTGTGTATGCAACCGCCTGTACCTGAAAGCCCGCCCCTTCTCCGACGGCCTGGCCGAGGACATCGACAAAGGCGACGTCTCCGCCCGCCAGGAGCTGAAGACACGGGCCCGTTACCTGGCCGAGAAGTATGAGTGGGACGTCGCCGAGGCCCGCAAGATCTGGTGCTTCGGCCCGGACGGCACTGGCCCCAACATCCTGACGGACATCACCAAGGGGGTGCAGTACCTCAACGAGATCAAGGACAGCATTGTGGCAGGCTTCCAGTGGGCCACGAAGGAGGTAAGCAGGAGTGGGCGCCCCTCATCGCAGGGCGGTGGGCTGTCTGCGTCCTGCCTTCTTAGAACGGAGCAGAGACTTGCTGCAGTTTCCGAATAATAATTTATTACTTGCACCCCGCCCATCTGGCTGGGTTTCCCCAGCCACTCTTTGCGATAATTAAGAGGTATATACACTTCACTGACGCAGGTGGCGCTGTGGGTTAAACCACAGAGCCTAGGACTTGCCGATCAGAAGGTTGGCGGTTCGAATCCCCGCAATGGGGTGAGCTCCCGTTGCTCGGTCCCTGCTCCTGCCAACCTAGCAGTTCGAAAGCACGCCAGTGCAAGTAGATAAATAGGTACCGCTCTGGCGGGAAGGTAAACGGTGTTTCCGTGCGCTGCTCTGGTTTGCCAGAAGCGGCTTAGTCATGCTGGCCACATGACCCGGAAGCTGTACGCCGGCTCCCTCGGCCAGTAAAGCGAGATGAGCGCCGCAACCCCAGAGTCGGTCACGACTGGACCTAATGGTCAGGGGTCCCTTTACCTTTTTACACTTCACTGAATAAATAAGTGGACTTGTTTCATGTTTCCTGAAACAATAGGCAAACCAAAACAATGGCTATCCTTTGAAAGTCACACTTCTCTGAATTTAGCAAATCCAGCCCAGCGTATGCCGAAATGTCTAAATTAGGCTAAAGTGGACATTGAAACGAATGGCAGGAAACTGCATTGCAGTATATTACAGGAAATTGCTTGCAAAACGTGTCTATGAGCAAAATTGCATACGAAAATGAGGGTTTTGGGTTAGAACTTTTAAGAAATAAGCAAACGCCCCACCACCACCCTGAAAATCAAACATGGAACTGAATTTGTGATTGGGGAAAAATGGGAAATTGACATTTGTCCTTTGACTATGACATTTGACTATGGCCAGATGGGGCCTTACTAACCTGGGAAGGATAAGGGAAACTGACCCTAAACCTCCCTTTATTTAAAAGTTAAATAAGCAGGGAGACGATATACAGCCTTGCCGTACTCCTTTCCCAATTTTGAACCCATCAGTTGTTCCATATCCAGTTCTAACTGTAGCTTCTTGTCCCACATAGAGATTTCTCAGGAGACAGATGAGACTGAAGAATGGCACTCCCATTTCTTTCAGAGCTTGCATGCAGCAAAAAAGCCAAATCTGCAAGGAGCTTGCTGCTGCTGCTGCGCCCCTGATAGGCTGGCCGGGCTGCCTTGCTGGCTGAATGAATGACGTCACCGCCTGCCCGGGGATGCGGGGGAGGCGCCGGAGCCCGGGACTGTGACGTCACCTCCGCGCTTTAGCCAATGGGGAGAGCCGCTGCGGCCAGTGTTGGAATGCGGGCGGACGCGGCGCCTTGTCTCTCGCTGTCTCTCTCGGGGACGCGCCTTCCTCGCCTCCCGGGCGCGCTCTCGCCCTCCTAAGGTGGGCTATGGGGTGTGTGGGGGGGGGGAGTTGGGGGGGGGGAGGCTGCGCTCGTTTGCAGGAGGTTATTTTGCTTTTTGATGCCATTAAATGGGGGTTTGGAAGTGGAAATCGCGAAAGAGGTGCTTTTGTTTGGGGGGGGGGGCTAGATTTAGCGAAAAGGGGGCGGGGGGCAGCTATGTGGGGCTCTGAGACGCGAGGGGTTTGAGGCTGGGGGGAGGGAGGAGTTGCTCGTGGGAAAAGGCTTTGTTAGGGAGGCAGGGAAGGAGGAGGGGGGGAGTTTCCAGAAATATAGGGTTGGGGTTCCCCCCCCCCCCCACCTTAGGGGTGGGTGGGGAGGAAATGTGGGGCTGGACTAGATGACCCTGGGGGGTCCCTTCCAGCTCTGCACTTCTGTGGTTCTAAGAAACGGCTGGCGGAAGGGTGGTGGTGGTTTGAGCCAGGAGGGAAGGGGTTAAGTCGTGGGGGTGCTTTTGACGCTAAGTCGTGGGGGCACTTGATGGGAGGGAAGGGGTTACGTTTTGAGGTTGGGCTGCTTTTGATGGGAGGGAAGGGGTTAAGTCGTGGGGGGTGCTGCTTTTGATGTTGTGGGGCTGCTTTTGATGGGAGGGAAGGGGTTAAGTCGTTATGCTTTTGATGGGAGGGAAGGGGTTAAGTCTTGATGCCTTTGATGGGAGGGAAGGGGTTAAGTCTTGATGTTTTTGATGGGAGGGAAGGGGTTAAGTTGTGGGGCTGCTTTTGATATGGGGTTAAGTCGCAGGGCCGCCACTTTTGGAAAGATGGGGTGCAGAGGGGTCTGTGGGTCTGGGAGTCAACTGCTGTGTGTGTGAATGGGGCTGGGATTCTTTTGGGGGGTGGAGGAAGGTTGGGGGGTGGAGGCTGCAGTTTATGGCTGGGATCTCTAGGGATGGGGGGGCAGCAGGCGAGAAAGGAGTCTCCGAAGGAAGCCGCCTTGAGTTCCTGTCATGGGGAAAAGGCAGGGAATAATAATAATAATAATAATAATAATAATAATAATAATAATAATAATAATGTGTGATTTTACAGTGGTTGTTCCTTTTATAATTATTATTATTATTATTTATTTATTTATTTATTTATTTACAGTGGTGCCTCGCAAGACGAAATTAATTCGTTCCGCAAGTTTTTTCTTCTTGCGAGTTTTTTGTCTTGCGAAGCACGGTTTCCCATAGGAATGCATTGAAAATCAATCAATGCGTTCCTATGGAAACCGACTTCAGACCAGGTCCGGGGACAGTCTGTCCCTCGACCTCTTCTGAAGGCTGGGGGGGGGGGGGGACAAGGGCTTTTCTTCCCACCCCCAGCATTTTAAAAAAACCCGGGACAGCGGAGGGCTTCTCCGCTGTCCCGGGGCGATCTTAAAATGCTGGCGGGCGGCAGCGAAGCCTCCGCTGCCGCCCGCCAGCATTTTTAAAAGCCCCGCTGTCCCGGGGCGATTTAAAAGCCCCCGGGAAGGCAGGCAGGGGGGAGCAAAGACTTTTGCCCCCCGCCGGCCTTCAGAAGAGGTCCTGGACCTCTTCTGAAGGCCGGCGGGGGGTGAAAGTCTTTGCTCCCCCCCGCCTGCCTTCAAAAGCCATCCGGGATAGCGGAGAAACGAAGGCTGGCGGCGGGAGGAGGTCTCTCCACCCCGCCGCCAGCCTTCGGAGGAGGTCCGAGGACAGTGGGGAAGACGCGTTGCGCTTCCCCGCTGTCCCGGAGATTTCCCTATGGGCTTTCGTCTTGCGAAGGAAGCCCATAGGGAAATTCGTTTTGCGAAGCGCCTCCAAAACGGAAAACCCTTTCGTCTAGCGGGTTTTCCGTCTTGCGAGGCGTTCGTCTTGCGGGGCACCACTGTATACCCTGCTCATCTGACTGGGTTTCCCCGGCCACTTTGGGCGGCTTCCAACCAAATATTAAAAACAAGACAGCAACAGACATTAAAACTACCCCGGGCGGCTTTGAGCAGAATCTTAAAATACAAAGATTCAACAGATATTAAAAGCTTCCTTAAAGAGGGCTGCCTTCAGTTGTCTTTTAAAAGTAAAATAGTTGTTTATTTCCTTGACATCTGATGGGAGGGCGTTCCACAGGGCGGGTGCCACCACCGAGAAGGCCCTCTGCCTGGTTCCCTGTAGCTTTGCTTCTCGCAGGGAGGGAACCGCCAGAAGGCCCTCGGAGCTGGACCTCAGTGTCTGGGCAGAACGATGGGGGTGGAGACGCTCCTTCAGGTATACTGGGCCATTTAGGGCTTTCAAGGTCAGCACCAACACTTTGAATTGTGCTCGGAAACGTGCTGGGGGCCAATGTAGGTCTTTCAGGACCGGTGTTATGTGGTCTTGGCGGTCACTCCCAGCCACTTTCCTTTCCTCCGTTGCAGGAACATTTGACTGATCTTTATACTTCCTCTTCCTTTAGCATTGATCCAGCGCCAGGCAGTCTGGAAATTTGGTGACGGCCGCTTTTCCCCGGGGGGCGGGGCGGAGGAAGCCATGTCCACCTTCCGCCAAGAAAATGTGGAGGACTACTACGAGATGGAGGAAGAACTGGGCAGGTGAGCTGGCCGAGCACTTTGTTGTGCGTCTGCTTGCATGTTTTGTGTGTTTGTGAGAGAGAAATAATAAATTAATAATAATAATAATAAAGTGTCAGCTGCATCCCATTGCTGACAGAGTGGGAGAGCATGGAGAGACAGGAGGAGGTAATTAGGCAGGAATGCGGAACGAGGGAGGAGCAGCCTAGTTAATAATAATAATAATAATATAATAATAATAATAATTTATTGTTTATACCCCACCCATCTGGCTGGGCTTCCCCAGCCGCTCTGGGCAGCTTCCAACAAAATATTAAAATACAGTAATGCATCAAACATTAAGAGCTTCCCTAAGCAGGGCTGCCTTCAGATGTCTTCTAAAAGTTTGGTAGTTATTTTTCTATTTGGCATCTGGTGGGAGGGTGTTCCACAGGGCGGGTGCCACCACCGAGAAGGCCCTCTGCCTGGTTCCCTGTAACTTGGTTTCTCGCAGCGAGGGAACCGCCAGAAGGCCCTCGGAGCTGGACCTCAGTGTTGACAACTGCCATCAATAAAAGGCAAGAAATCTCCAAGATCATGTGTGTTCCCCAATGCTGAATTTATAGGAAGCAAGGTGTGCTTGTTTGTGTGTGCGCTGGTGTAAGTTATTTTAAAGTTATTGCTGATCAATTTGTGATGATATCGCGAAACTTCCATGGACAATTCCAACTTCTCCCTTGGAAACCTCATCAAAGCGTCGTTGATAAACAGCCTGCAGCTTTTGTTGGTTCAGGTTCGTTCAAAGTGCCTTTTTGCAAAGAGCTTGGGGATGCCATAACAGAATGGACTGGCTTGTAAAAGAGTATTGGGAAATAATTCGTAATGAATTGAAAAAAAATGTTTAAAAGTACTTTTTCAAAAATACAACAACACCAGAGTCCTTTTCGTTGGGGATAATTCAGTCCCAGGTGTCAAAAAAGGTTATTTATGTATGCTACTACAGCAGCCCGTGTTTTGTTAGCCCCAAAATGGAAAACGAGCGAGGTTGCAGCCAAAGAAGAATTGCAACTGATGGAATATGCACAGCTTGCAGACTTAATATATAGAACATGGGTAGGCAAACTAAGGCCCGGGAGCCGGAGCCGGCCCAATCGCCTTCTCAATCTGACCCGTGGACAGTCCAGGAATCAGCATGTTTTGACATGAGTAGAATATGTGCTTTTATTTAAAATGCATCTCTGGGTTATCTGTGGGGCCTGCCTGGTGTTTTTTACATGAGTAGAATGCATGCTTTTATTCAAAATGCAACTCTGGTTTATTTGTGGGGCACAGAGATTCGTTCATTTCTTTAATATAGTCTGGGCCCCTACAAGGTCTGAGGGACAGTGGACTGGCCCCCTGCTGAAATAGTTTGCTAACCCCTGATATAGAGTGAGAGAACAAGAAGAACATACGTTTAGAGAAGATTGGAAAGCGTTTATTGAATATATGGGGGGAAATTGTGTTTATTTGAAAACATTGGCATCACTAACATAAATTCAAAAGTGTAAATCAATTTTGATGGACGCAATAATGGAATACGGAATGGCATAGCTTTTGTAAAATATGCAGGGATTTATGTTCTGCAAAGTGAACCATGGAAAGAGAAGAAGGGATAGTCGTTGATATCTTAAAAGGTAAAGGTAAAGGGACCCCTGACCAGTAGATCCAGTCGTGGCCGGTTGCGGCGCTCATCTCGCTTTATTGGCCGAGGGAGCCGGCGTTTGTCTGCAGACAGTTTTTCCATGACATGTGGCCAGCAGGACTAAGCCGCTTCTGGCGAACCAGAGCAGCACACGGAAACGCCATTTACCTTCCCGCCGGAGTTATTTATCTACTTCCTCTTTGACGTGCTTTTGAACTGCTAGGTTGGCAGGAGCAGGGACCGAGCAATGGGAGCTCACTCCGTAGCTGGGATTCGAGCCGCCAACCTTCCGATCGGCAAGCCCTAGGCTCTGTGGTTTAACCCACAGCGCCACCCGCGTCCCGTTGATATCTTAAGGTTCTTTAAATGAATATTCTAAAAGGTAAAACATAAAAGATAATAAAAATTGTGGAGAATAGAGGAGGCTGTTGCCATTCTAGGGCATAAAACTTCAGACCCTGGTTCGATTTTTCGGCTATTTTTTTGTGTTTAGATCCTGTGTGCTGGCCTCACACAAACGGGTTCTGACTTCACACTAGAATTTCAGATCGCCCCGGAGCATCGCTTGCGGCGTTTCTGCATTCTTGATTTGTGCGTCAGCCACACAAATTATTTCAGGGACGTTTCCTGTCTTGAGTAATTCCAGTCTGGCCAGCAGATTTGAGGCAGCCCCCCCCCCCCCCGAAGCCTGGGAAAGGGAAGTGAGGGTGTTGCAAGGATCTCGCCCATGTCCCGAACTCAGAATCCACGGGTGTCGCAACTTTGGTTTCAGGGGGTGACGCGAGATCCTTGCCCAATATTGCGGCCTCACCCTGATCTGACGATATACACAGGATTCGGCCCCAGACCTTTGCAACACCGTCACCTCTTTGGTAGCCGCAGGGCAGCCTCATTGTATACTTGTTTTTGTGGACGTAAATCCTGCCAGGGTGAATATAAAAATCAATGATTTTTTTATTTAAATTGGATTTTTTAAAAATTTAAATGGGATTTCTTTTATTTAAATCAATTTTCTTTAAAAAAATAAATTGGATTTTTAAAATAAAAAGGTTTTGGGGGGAAAATCTATCTAAAGGTGGTTTTCTATTTAAGTTACCTTATAGTCCATCAGGAAATAAGGATTTGTTTTTCATGTGTGCTAAAACTCAGTCTAAGTTTATTTTTTTTAATTGTTTAACCACATCAGTTAACAAACATGGATACATATGCTATAACGTTATTGTTTTAGTTAAAATAAATTGTTTAAATTGTTATGATTATTTTTCTCCTTCCGATAGAGCACAGCAGAAAAGTTGTCCAAATATAAACAGTTAACTTACTAAACCTCACAATCACTTCATAGTTATCAGTCTACGTATTTCTGATAGTATTACCAATTTTTATCTCTAAGTATTACCAAATCAGTCTTTTTTATATATAACTGTAAAAAAAAAAAAAAACCCTAACTAAGAAGACAAGGACTTTAAAAAGGAACGGGAAAATTTTATAATTTAAATAGGAGACCATTGTAAGGAAATCAAAACTTTAGCTGGACTATAAGAATCACTTGTAAAGTAACGAAGGTTATGGACCATTTGGACAAATCAAAATAGCGGAGAACGTATTGATACGTAGTCTTAATTATTGTAATAAGGACCCATGTTAGTCACGAGAATCTCACAAAATGATAATACAATTTTTCTGGCTGCAAATTTCTATTGACAAGAATTTTTTAAAAAAATCCCCCAAGAAATAAAAAATGCTTATAACCCCCCCCCCCCAAAAAAAATCTTAAATTTTATTTGGGATATGTTCCCCCCAAAAAGGCTCAACAATTTCGTTGTCGTCATCCCCCCCCCCAAAAAAAATAACCCCGCAACTTTGTCCAGATTTTCACTTTTGGGAATATGGCAGCCCTATTTAAGATCCCAATTAAATCAACCCCCCCCCCCTTTTTGGGACATGATGGTGAACTGTGGACTGAGAAACCAAAGCCAGTCCACTTATTTTTCCTTTTTAAGAAAACCTTGTGTGCAAAATCTGTTTGTTCTCTCCCCTCGCCAGCCTCATTGCTCTCCGTCCGAATGAATTTTTGCTGATGGCCAGCAGAAATAAAAACAGGTCGAGTCGCTTTTCTTCTGCTTCCTTGTCCTTTTCTTTTTGCAACGGCAACCGTATATGGAAAGCTAGCTTGGTGTGTGATCTCACCAAAATGTAAATAGCTGCATTTCCATGTCCCGTGCCTGCGGCTTTATTAAAACAGAGCGCAGAGAGGTTTTTCTTCTTCCGTAGGCCTTCTGTGGAAAGACTCCAGAATTTGTGAAACAAATTTGTCAAAAGGACTGTAAAATTAGTGAAATGTATAAAAAATGTATAAAAATGAACGGCATAAGCAAAATTTAAAATAAAATACAGTGGACGCTCAGGTTGCGAACGTGATCCGTGCGGGATACACGTTCGCAACCCACAGCTTTCGCAACCCGCGTGGGTTGCTATTTGGCACTTCTGTGCATACGCAAAGTGCGATTTGGCGCTTCTGCGCATGCGCGACCGCCGAAACCCGGACGTAACCCGTACTTCCGGGTTTCGGCGTCCGCAACCCCAAAAACACAACCTGAAGCGTCTGTAACCCGAGGTATGACTGCAAGTGAACGTTTTCCGTCCCTTTCTCTCCCTCTCAGCGGCCAGTTTGCGATCGTGCGCAAGTGCCGTGAGAAGAAGAGCGGCCTGGAATACGCGGCCAAGTTCATCAAGAAGCGCCGCTTGTCCTCCAGCCGCCGCGGGGTGAGCCGCGAGGAGATCGAGAGGGAGGTCGACATCCTGCGCGAGATCCAGCACCCCAACATCATCACGCTGCACGACATCTTCGAGAACAAGACGGACGTGGTGTTGATCCTGGAGCTGGTCTCCGGCGGAGAGCTCTTCGATTTCCTGGCCGAAAAGGAGTCGCTGACGGAGGAGGAGGCCACGCAGTTCCTCAAGCAGATTTTGGACGGCGTCCACTACCTCCACTCCAAACGCATCGCCCACTTTGACCTCAAGGTGAGATCCTGCTCACACAATATAATAATAATAATAAATTTTATTTATACCCCGCCCTCCCTGGACAGAGCTGGGCTCAGGGCGACTAACACCATATGTGGGGCTCCCTTTGAACGTGACCCGGAAACTACAACTAATCCAGAATGCGGCAGCTAGACTGGGGACTGGGAGTGGCCGCTGGGACCACATAACACCGGTCTTGAAAGACCTACATTGGCTCCCAGTACATTTCTGAGCACAATTCAAAGTGTTCGTGCTGACCTTTAAAGCCCTAAATGGCTTCGGCCCAGTATACCTGAAGGAGTGTCTCCACCCCCATCATTCTGCCCGGACACTGAGGTCCAGCTCCGAGGGCCTTCTGGTGGTTCCCTCCCTGCGAGAAGCAAAGTTACAGGGAACCAGGCAGAGGGCCTTCTTGGTGGTGGTGCCCGCCCTGTGGAACGCCCTCCCACCAGATGTCAAGGAGATAAACAACTACCTGACATTCAGAAGACATCTGAAGGCAGCCCTGTTCGGGGAAGTTTTTAATGTGTGATATTTTAGTCTATTTTTGGTCTTTTTTGGAAGCCGCCCAGAGTGGCTGGGGAGGCTCAGCCAGATGGGCGGGGTACAAATAATAAATTATTACGATTATTATTATTTGATGTTTCGTTTTTTAATATTCTGTTGGAAGCCGCCCAGAGTGGCAGGGGGCAAACTCGGTCAGATGAGCGACTTGTGAATAATAAAAACAACATTACCCTGATTCTCTGGTGGCAGAGACTTGGTGCTCAGATGTTCTCTCAACCTTTCCCCCTCCCAGCCTGAAAACATCATGCTCCTTGATAAGAACGTCCCAAGCCCTCGCATCAAGCTGATCGACTTTGGCATTGCCCACAAGATTGAAGCAGGGAACGAGTTCAAAAACATCTTTGGCACTCCCGAGTTTGTAGGTATGTGTGTGAGAGCAGGATGTTGGGGGAGTGCAACGGACTGGGGTGGTTGATGGGTGAGGGGCGAGCAAGCAGGAGAAACCCTCAGCCTGGAGAGGAGAGGATGGTCTAAACCACTGAGCCTCTTGGGCTTGGCAATCAGAAGGTTGGCGGTTCGAACCCCCGCGATGGGGTGAGCTCCTGTCGCTCAGTCCCAGCTCCTGCCAACCTAGCAGTTCGAAAGCACACCAGCGCAAGTAGATAAATAGGTACCACTCTGGTGGGAAGGTAAACGGCCTTTCCGTGCGCTCTGGTTTCCGTCACGGTGTCCCGTTGCGCCAGAAGCGGTTTAGTCCTGCTGGCCACATGACCTGGAAAGCTGTCTGTGGACAAACGCCGGCTCCCTCGGCCTGAAAGCGAGATGAGCGCCACAAACCCATAGTCACCTTGGACAGGACTGAACCGTCCAGGAGTCCTTTACCTTAACCTGTCTCCACATATCCGGACCCACAAAGTATTTGAGAGGCAGATGAACAGATTCTGGTTGGTTGTGGTTCTCTGTCCCAGAAATGCTTATTTTTTTCTCATCACTCTCTCCAAAGCTCCAGAAATAGTCAACTACGAACCTTTGGGCCTGGAGGCAGATATGTGGTGAGTGAAATAAGCTTGGCTTAGATTTCCTGTGGAATTTAATGCTTATTATTATTATTATTAGCACAGTAACTTCGCTGTGACGGGACGCGGGTGGCGCTGTGGGTTAAACCACAGAGCCTAGGACTTGCCGATCAGAAGGTCGGCGGTTCAAATCCCCGCGACGGGGTGAGCTCCGGTTGCTCGGTCCCTGCTCCTGCCAAGCTAGCAGTTCGAAAGCACGTCAAAGTGCAAGTAGATAAATAGGTACCGCTCCGGCGGGAAGGTAAACGGCATTTCCGTGCGCTGCTCTGGTTCGCCAGAAGCGGCTTAGTCATGCTGGCCACATGACCCAGAAGCTGTACGGCGGCTCCCTTGGCTAGTAAAGCGAGATTAGCGCCTGCTGCAACCCCAGAGTCGGCCACGACTGGACCTAATGGTCAGGGGACCCTTTACCTTTACCTTTCTGTGGGAATCTCCTTCGCTGGAGGTTTTTCAACGGAGGCTGGGTGGCCATCTGTCAGGAACTTTTCATCTGCAGATTAAATGAACCTCGGGGGGGTGGCTTTCCAACTCCACAGTTTCCATGGATTTTTATTTGTTTATGAATCGCTTCCCAAGGTCTTTATCACCCTGGGCCTGGGAAGAGAACTTCTGGAAATCTCCCGGGCAGAGCCCTATTCCTGCCTCTGATCCCAGATGCTCTCTAGCTTTCGGAAAACACCTCTGGTGGGGAAAATGCTCTGTGTGTTTTCTCCCCTTTTCATCACAGGAGACAACAGCTCTGTTTTTGCGTTATCTACACTGTCCCTTACCCAATTCCTCTCCTTCCTGCTGTTTAACCCCTCTCCCTCGCTAGACGACCCTAAACCTTCTGAAATCGTCCTCCTTCCCCTCCTCGTGGTCCTTTGCTGAGGCAGCCCAAGTTCCTTTCCTAGGTCTCCTCTTCTGTAACCTGTCATGGCTTATTTGTTTGTGTTGTGTTGGTGCTGACCTTTAAAGCCCTAAACAGCCTCGGCCCAGGAAACCTGAAGGAGTGTCTCCATCCCCATCGTTCTGTCCGGACACTGAGGTCCAGCACTGAGGGCCTTCTGGCGGTTCCCTCATTGCGAGAAGCGAGGTTACAGGGAACCAGGCAGAGGGCCTTCTCGGTGGTGGCGCCTGCCCTGTGGAACGCCCTCCCATCAGATTTCAAGGAAATAAAGAACTATCTGACTTTTAGAAGACATCTGAAGGCAGCCTTGTTTAGGGAAGTTTTTAATGTATTATGTTTTATTGTGTTTTTAATATTCTGTTGGGAGCCGCCCCGAGTGGCTGGGGAAACCCGGCCAGATGGGCGGGGTAATAATAATAATATAGTGGTACCTCGGGTTACATATGCTTCAGGTTACAGACTCTGCTAACCCATAAATAGTACCTCGGGTTCAGAACTTTGCTTCAGGATGAGAACAGAAATTGTGCTCTGGCGGTGCGGCGGCAGCAGGAGGCCCCATTAGCTAAAGTGGTGCTTCAGGTTAAGAACAGTTTTGGGTTAAGAATGGACCTCCAGAACGAATTAAGTATAGTGGTGCCCCGCAAGACGAATGCCTCGCAAGACGGAAAACCCGCTAGATGAAAAGGTTTTCCGTTTTGGAGGTGCTTCGCAAAACGAATTTCCTATGGGCTTGCTTCGCAAGACGAAAATGTCTTGCGAGTTCCTGCAGGGTTTTTTTCCTCCCCCCCCCCCCTTTTCCCAAGCCGCTAAGCCGCTTATCAGCTGATCCGCTAAGCCCGCTAAGCCGCTAATAGCGCTAATCCGCTAAGCCGCTAATGGGCTTGCTTCGCAAGACGAAAAAACCGCAAGACGAAGAGACTCGCGGAACGGATTCTTTTCGTCTTGCGAGGCACCACTGTACTTAACCCGAGGTACCACTGTAGTAATAACATTGTAGTATAAAAACAACTGATTAAAATACAACTTCAAAACAAGATTAAAATACAACATTAAAATGCAGCCGCATTTCAGTAGAAACTCAAATCAAAGACTTCCCCTTTGCCCCAATCTCACTTCTCTTCCTTCTCCCTGCTGGGACCCAAAGATGCTCTCAGGTGCTGACCTTTTCTGCTGCCAGATTCTGTCTTTATTGCTAATTTCTGACTCCTTTGTCCTCAGCCGAGTGTCAGCGCGGCTGTTGAGTCAACTGGGGAACACCAGGCGTTGTCGGGCTGCAGCGCCCGTCATCCCTAACATTGTCTAGGGCTGAGTCCAGCAGCATTTTGGGGGGGGGGGGTTGCAGATCTCCCACCCCATGTTTCGGTGTCTTTTGGGACATTTCGATGCTAGTACGTTGATCTTCTCCTTTTCCTTTCCTTTCCTTCGTTCCAGGAGCATCGGCGTCATCACCTATATCCTGTGAGTATTTCAAAACAAAACACCTTGCGCAAAGTCGAGCCCTGTGCTAGGAGAACAAGCATAGCTCCACCAGTAGAGCGCGGGGCTCTTAACCTCAGGGTTTTGGGTTCGAGTCCCACGTGGGGCGAAAGATTCTTTCATTGCAGGGGGCCCATTAAAGCCCTAACAGCCTTGGCCCAGGAAACCTGAAGGAGCGTCTCCACCCCCATTGTTCTGCCCGGACACTGAGGTCCAGCTCCGAGGGCCTTCTGGCGGTTCCCTCCCTGCGAGAAGCAAAGCTACAGGGAACCAGGCAGAGGGCCTTCTCGGTGGTGGCACCCTCCCATCGGATATCAAGGAAATAAACAACTACCTGACTTTTAGAAGACATCTGAAGGCAGCCCCGTTCAGGGAAGTTTTTAATGTGTGACATTTTAACGTATTTTTAATCTTTGTTGGAAGCCGCCCAGAGTGGCTGGGGAGACCCAGCCAAATGGGCAGGGTACAAATAAATAATAATAATAATAATAATAATAATAATAATAATAATAATAATAATGATTATAGATGACTCCCGCGGTCCCTTCCAATTTGACAATTCTGTGCTTCTCCAGAAGGGTTGCACGTTGAGTAGTGCAGCGCCTTTGGGGAAGAGGGGGCTTAGCTTACTGTTTGGGGTTTTTCTCCCCCCCTAGGTCTGGCGCTTGGGACGCGGGTGGCGCTGTGGGTTAAACCACAGAGCCTAGGACTTGCCGATCAGAAGGTCGGCGGTTCGAATCCCCGTGACGGGGTGAGCTCCCGTTGCTCAGTCCCTGCTCCTGCCAACCTAGCAGTTCGAAAGCACGTCAAAGTGCAAGTAGATAAATAGGTACCGCTCCAGCGGGAAGGTAAACGGCGTTTCCGTGCGCTGCTCTGGTTCACCAGAAGTGGCTTAGTCCTGCTGGCCACATGACCCGGAAGCTGTACACCGGCTCCCTCGGCCAATAATGCGAGATGAGCGTCGCAACACTAGAGTCGGCCACGACTGGACCTAATGGTCAGGGGTCCCTTTACCTTTTAGGTCCGGCACTTAGCGCATGCTGTTGGCTTCAGTAACTCGGGTTCACGGTGGGTGGAGATCTTAGCGCAGCCAGGAAGCCATAGCTGCCCTTCTGGTGGTCGAAGGGCACAGCAGCTTGCTTTGGGGTCAAGCAAGCCTTGGGGGCCGAGAGCAGCGGATACCGTAAAGATCATAGAGACATAACAAGAGCCTTCTGGATGGGATGGGAGAGTGGCTATGTGTTCGAATCCTGCTTGTGGATGGTGTTTTTTCCATCAGAGCTTTTTAAAGAGACATTGGCTGGTCCCCTGTCAGGGATGCTTTATCCGTGCCCCCTGCTTGGCAGGGGGTTGGTCTAGAGGACCTTTGGGGTTCCCTTGCAACTGTACAATTCTATGATTCTACCTCCTTATGTACTCAACCCTCCCAGACTTTTGCTAGCTTTCGATTCCAGAGTATGGTATGTTCTTCGTCTACTTGGATTCCTGCTTTAAAAATTATTAAAAAAATAATCTGTGGATTTTTATTGATGTTTTAAATCAGGGGTGCCCAAGCTTTTTCCAAAGAGGACCAGATTTGAGGAAGTGAACACGCGTGAGGGCCGACCAAAGCTGTTGAGCTCTTTTTACTATTTTACCCCAAGGTTGTTGAGTTGGGTTTTTTTTTAGGATTGAAGTTTTGCTGAGATTTTTTAAGGATTTTACCCCAGGGCATATACTGCCGTGGGGATTGGATTAAATGGACTGGATTAGGCCCCCTGAAACAGGCTTTGGACATGCCTGATTTAAATTGTTTGGTTAGTAGTTACAAAATGCCTAAATAAAGCTGTTTTTTATCCTTTTGCCCTCGCAGCTTAAGCGGCGCCTCTCCGTTCCTGGGCGAAACGAAGCAGGAAACTTTGACCAACATTTCTGCTGTCAACTATGACTTTGACGAGGAGTACTTTAGCAACACCAGCGAACTGGCAAAGGACTTCATTCGGCGGCTGCTCGTCAAGGATCCCAAGTACGAAACGCGGGTGATGGGTTATGGGTGTCTGTTTTGGGACTACAGTTCCCATCATCCCTGACCTGTTCGCTAGGGATGATGGGAGTTGTAGTCCCCAAACAGCTGGAGGGCCACATTTGGCCATCGCTGCATGTAGCCTACCCCCAACCCCCTCAAAGTTCATGGCAGCGGTGAGATTTGAACGCGGAACCTCGTGATTCATAGCTCGGTCTCTCTCAGCGCGACGCTGATGCGCTCGGCGCAAGCTTTGGCATAATAATAATAACAATAATTTATTATTTATACCCCGCCCATCTTTCTGGGTCCCCCCAGCCACGCTGCGCGGCTTCCAACAAAACACTAAAATACAAGAACCTATTAAACATTAAACTGTGGGACGCGGGTGGCGCTGTGGGTAAAAGCCTCAGTGCCTAGGGCTTGCCGATCGAAAGGTTGGCGGTTCGAATCCCCGCGGCGGGGTGAGCTCCCGTTGCTCGGTCCCAGCGCCTGCCAACCTAGCAGTTCGAAAGCACGTCAAAGTGCAAGTAGACAAAAAGGTACCGCTTACTGGCGGGAAGGTAAACGGCGTTTCCGTGTGCTGCGCTGGCTCACCAGATGCAGCTTTGTCACGCTGGCCACGTGACCCGGAAGTGTCTCTGGACAGCGCTGGCCCCCGGCCTCTTAAGTGAGATGGGCGCACAACCCTAGAGTCTGTCAAGACTGGCCCGTACGGGCAGGGGTACCTTTACCTTATTAAACATTAAAAGCTTCCCTAAACAGGGCTGCCTTTAGATGTCTTCTAAAAGTTTGGTAGTTATTTTTCTCTTTGACATCTGGTGGGGGGGCATTGCACAGGGCGGGTGCCACCACCAAGAAGGCCCTCTGCCTGGTTCCCTGTAACTTGGTTTCTCACAGCAAAGAAGGCCCTCAGAGCTGGACCAGAGCTGGACCTAAATGTCTGGGCAGAACGATGGGGGTGGAGACGCTTCTTCAGGCCGTTTAGAGCTTTAAAGGTCAACACCAACACTTTGAATTGTGCTCGGAAACGTCCTGGGAGCCAATGTAGATCTCTTTGCCAGGCTGCACAGATGTCTTTGCCAGGCCAGATGTTCCTAAACGACAACAATGAGAGAAAAGGGTATTTTCCCAAGGCAAATATATATTTTCCTGTTGACCTACATTTGTTCAAGGCCTCCGAAGCCTCGGAGAAAGTAGAATAAACTAGGCAGCATGAGACACCTATGTGCAAAACCTGTTTAGCTTGTACTTGCTCATGCGTTGCCGCCTTGTGCAGCTTCTAAAAGCATAGAACAGGGATAGGGGACTTTCGCAGCCTCACGTTTGCCTCTTCCCCTACCCGGCTGGTCAACTTTGAAGCGTAATTATTACAAAATACAAGCAAAATACATACAAATACAGACATACATATTTTTTCAGATAAGCACACACATTTAAAAAAAGAACAAAAAAGAGAAAAGGAAAAATTGCAAAAAGAAGAAAAATTGGAAGAATTCCCTCCAAATTCACTCGATGGAAGCGATGGAAGCCAAACAATGACGTTTTATTGTTGAGATATTTGTGGAGTGAATTCAGAACTGCATTTTAAATTGCATTTTAACCTGTATTTTAAAGTGGTATCCCCTCCCCCTTATGTTTTTACTGTAATTTTACTGTTGTTAGCCGCCCTGAACCCGCCTCTGGCCGGGGAGGGCGGATATAAATATTATTATTATTATTATTATTATTATTATTATTATTATTATTATTATTATTATCTGACCTCTGCTCCCCGTTCTGTTTCAGGAAGCGGATGACGATCGACCAGAGCCTGGAGCACCCATGGATTAAGGTAAAAACCGAGACGTTTCAGAATGTTGGCTTGCGGTTCCTAAGCTATATTTTTCTCACCTGCTCTTGAACCAGGTGGGCTTCCAGATTTGTAAGATCGGTAGCAAAGCCTTACCATCTAAGCCACTAAGCAGAGGAAGAAGGGGATGTTGAGGAGGGCAGTTTGGGGAGAAGATGGGAGCCGGCAAGTTCAGGAGACGGGGATTGAGCTGCCAGCCACCTTGGGAAACAAAATCGCCCAGTAAGCGGCCTTCACTGCTAGATGGCGCTGCTGGGGAAGGATGGTGAAAGGGGCTGGAGCACATGGGTTGGCGGTGGTGGCAGAAGAAGGGCACATTCATCTTGACAAGCTCACCCTGACTGTGACCTGCAGGTTCAAAATGGATTCTAGAATCCTCCTCACTGACTTTGTCTTTTGTTTTGAACCGGGGGCTGCAAGGTGACTGGAGGGGTCCGCGATGCTTCCCTTCCCCTTTTGTTAGGTTACGATACGATAATCTTTATTGTCGTTGTCCCATACAGAACAACGAAATTGGAAAAATCTACATCAGACATTCAAAAACCATCAAGCCTGTTATCCCAGCCTGGTTAGCCCCCTAAAAACTCTGATACCCCATAATTGAATACAATATACTCCCATAGAGACTACCTTACACTGCGTTTAAAACCAAAATCGCATTTGGATAGAAACTGTTTCTCGGGCGGCTAGTCCTAGTCTTTACAGTGGTGCCTCGCAAAACGAAATTAATCCGTTCCGCGAGTCTCTTCGTCTTGCAGTTTTTTTGTCTTGCGAAGCACGGCTATTAGCGGCTATTAACGGCTTAGCGGCTATTAACGGCTTAGCGGCTTTAAGAAAAAGGAAACAAACTCGCAAGAACTCGCAAGACGTTTCATCTTGCGAAGCAAGCCCATAGGGAAATTCGTCTTGCGGAACGACTCAAAAAACGGAAAACCCTTTCGTCTAGCGGGTTTTTCGTCTTGCGAGGCATTCGTCTTGCGGGGCACCACTGTATAACCCTGTACCTTCTTCCAGAAGGCAGAAGCTGAAAGAGATCATTTCCGGGGTGCGCACTGTCCTGCGCTATCTCTGCAGCTTTCTTATGGCACCTGGAAGCATAGATTTGATAGGTAGACAGACGTGTACAAATTTAAAAGAAAGAAGCTTTTGGTCTCAGAAAAAAGGATTGTATTAAGAACAAGAATAAGAATTTATTATTTATACCCTGCCCATCTGGCCCATCCCCAGCCACTCTAGGCAGCTGCCAACAGAATATTAAAAACAGGAGAAAACATAAAACATTAAAAACGTTCCTAAAAAGGACTGCCTTCAGATGTCTTCTAAAAGTCAGATAGTTATTTGTTTCCTTGACATCTGGTGGGAGGGCGTTCCACAGGGTGGGTGCCACCACTGAGAAGGCCCTCTGCCTGGTTCCCTGCAACTTCACTTCTCGCAGGGAGGGAACCATCAGAAGGCCCTTGGAGCTGTACCTCAGTGTTGGGGCAGAACAATGTGGGTGGAGACGTTCCTGCAGGTATACTGGGCCAAGGCCGTTTAGGGCTTTAAAGGTCAGCAGCAAGATTTCGTGCTTGGAAACGTCCGTGGAGCCAATGTAGGTCTTTCAAGACTGGTGTTATGTGGCCTTGGCAGCCGCTCCCAGTCCCCAGTCTAGCTGCCGCATTCTGGATTAGTTGGAGTTTCTTGGTCACCTTCAAAGGTAGCCCCACATAGAGCGCATGGCAGTAGTCCAAGCAGGAGATAACCAGGGCATGCACCACTCTGGCAAGACAGTCCACGGGCAGGGAGGGTCTCATCCTGCGTACCAGATGGAGCTGGTATATAGCTGCCCTGGACACAGAACTGACCTGCGCCTCCATGGACAGCTGTGAGTCCAAAATGATTCCCAGGCTGCGCACCTGGTCCTCTACACCTGCCCACCCCCTGTCCCCCCAAAACAGTCCTTCTGTCTCATCAGGATTCAACCTCAATCCATTAGCCGCCATCCATCCTCCAACCGCCTCCAGACACTCACACAAGACATTCACTGCCTTCACTGGTTCCGATTTAAAACAGAGGTAGTGCTGGGTATTGTCCACATACTGATGAACCCCCAGCCCAAACCCCAAGTAAACAGATGTGTAAAGATTTAAAAGAAATAAACTTTTGGTCTCAGATGAAAAGGATGGGTAGTGTTGCTGAGTGGGGAGACACTTTTTGGGTCCCCTAGGCCAGGGGTCAGCAAACTTACTGCGCCTTGGGCCAGTGTCTCCATGCCGGAGGAGTGCATGCGCATATGTGCGCGCACGCACTATTTCTGGCACACTTCCGGGTCGGAGGAGCACCGGAAATAGCTTGTGTGCATGTGCACGGGCCTGCTCTGACCCGGAGGTGCACAGGAACTAACGCGCATGTGCAAATAACGCTTGTGCATGCGCACAAGTTACCGTATTTTTCGCTCTATAGGACGCACCCGACCATAGGACGGACCTTGTTTTAGAGGGAGAGAACAAGAGAAAAAAAAATCTCCCCCTCTCTGCTCAGCGCCCCTTCAGCGAAGCGGCAGGAGAAACGGAGCCCCTTCCATTTCTCCTCCCGCTTGGCTGAAGGGGCGCTGCGCCTTAGCTGAAGGGGCACCTACCCTTCAGCGAAAGGAACCCGAAGCCTCCGGAGCGTGGCAGGAGCTCCCGCTGTGCTCCGGAGGCTTCAGGCGGCTATCTTTGAAGCCTGGAGAGCGAGAGGGGTCGGTGCGCACCGACCCCTCTCGCTCTCCAGGCTTCAGTGAAGGCAACCCGAAGCCTCCGGAGCGCAGCAGGAGCACTCCCTCTGCGCTTCGGAGGCTTCGCGTTGCTATCGCTGAGGCCAAGGAGCCTGCATTCGCTCCATAAGATGTACACACATTTCCCCTTCATTTTTGGAGGGGGGAAATGTGCGTCTTATAGAGCGGAAAATACAGTATTTCCGGTGCTCCTCCAACCCGGAAGTGGGCAGCTGTGCAGTGCTGGTAAGAGCAGGCGGCATGGGTCGCCGCGGCCTGGATAAATGAGTCCCTTGTGAACCTTAGTTTGGGGACCCCTTCTCTAGACTGACCCCCTGGAATGGGGATGGCGGGGGGGGGGAGAGAAGCAACTGCCTGAGCCTCTTTTCTGAGCGTCTCCCTGCTGACCCTTTGCAGGTGATCAAGCGCCGGAACGTCCGCAACGAGGACAACGGCAAGAAGCCGGAGCGCCGCCGCCTCAAGACGACCCGCCTGAAGGAGTACACCATCAAGTCCCACTCCAGCATGCCGCCCAACAACACCTACGTCAACTTTGAGCGCTTCTCCAAGGTGATGGAGGAGGTGGCGGCGGCCGAGGAGGGCCTCCGCGAGCTTCAGCGGAGCAAGAAGTCTTTCCGCGAAGACATTGAGGCCCTGCGCTCCATCTACGAGGAGAAGGAGCTGTGGTACAAGGAGGAGAACGAGGCCGTGGGCCAGGACCTGCGGCAGATCCGCCAGGAGATGCAGAAGACGGAGGCCCTCAAGCGCCAGGCGCAGGAGGAGGCCCGGAGCGCCTCGCTGGCCGCCAACGGGCTGAAACGGCGCTACCGGAAGCTGGAGAACCGCTACGAGGCCCTGGCCAAACAGCTGGCGTCCGAGATGAAGTTCGTGCAAGAGCTGGTGCGCTCCATCGAGCTGGAGAAGCTGCGGGGCGGGGAAGGAGACTGCGGCATCCGCTAGCGCCCTCCCCTCCTGGGGCGGGGTGAGGAGACGGGAGCAGATCCGTCTCGGCCGTGGGTTCGAGGGCTGCGCCCCCTCACCCAGCCTCCTGGCCCAGCGTCCCAACGACTCTTTGACCTATAGCTCCTTATTTAATCACTGGTGTGGCGTGCTTCCTGGACTACGTATCCCATGATGCAGCGCTCCTGCCGGGACTCAGCACGGCGGGCGACATCCCTGAGTGCTCGGGACTTGTAGCCTGAAGCTGGAACTTTGTGCTTGTTAAAAATATCCTGTCTTGCTCGGGGCTTTCCGTTCTGCCCTTTTTCGGCCTGAGGATCCGCCGGCCTTCTTGAGGGTTTGAAGAGAGCGGGACGTCGGCATTCTCTTCCCCCGAATGAGGTTCCGACGGCAAACTTTGAAGCCCAAAAGTCTTGTTTCCGTTTGCTCGCTGGGCTTCTGAGTGCGGAGAGACTGCTGCCCAGATTATGGGAGATTATGGTGCCCAGATTATGGGAGATTATGGTGCAGATGTGATGTGCGAGAGACAGCTTTTGCCTCGCTAAATCAGCCATTCCAGGGCAGAGCATGACGCCCCATTCACCCTGTGGGTCTTTTCTGCTAGAGGCCTCGTGGCAGGTTTTCTGGGACCAAGGCTGCATTTAGAAACCACATGGCTTGTGTTCCAGATATCGGAGGGAGCTTCACTTCACAAATATCAGGGTGCCTCTGGGTTGCGGGCAGCGAAAAGTAGATTATGAGAACTTCCTTCCCTAAAGGCCAGTGTTTGTAGTAACAAACATCTGCCTAGGTAGAGAGATCCAAACATTTTAAATCTTTTTCCAGGATCTGAATCTTTTATCCTTTATCGTTTTGAAGTAGCCTCGTGGTACATTTTCTTTCCTATTATTATTCTTTGTATCAAGAAGCCATTTTTGCTTTTTAAATAATAATAATAATAATAATCGCAGGATTCTTGGTTTGTGTTCATGTTTAGGAGGGGGTGATTAGGGTCACAACAGTTGCAGCTTCTCTTACCAGCCGAAGCTCTGGGAATTTCAGATATTAACTGTGAATCGAGGGGTGGTGGTGGTCATTGTTAAGAAATCACACGCTTAGGACTGATGTGGCTACGTGCAGGGATATTTCCAGGTGACTTTTGGATTGAACGTTTACGATGATCTGTGCTCGGCATGCTGCTGGGGCTGTCACACACAAGTCCTGCTTTCCGCGCTGTTTCGTAACTGCAAAAGTTCGGGGGCGGCCACACCGCTTCACCCCCGCTGGGGCGCATTCTGTAACCTCCTGCTGAAACCCTGTAACGCTTCGTTCTGCAGATGTTGTGCTTTAGCAAGCATGTGGTGCAGCTTCGGGGAAGCATCGCAGAGCCACCAATAAATCAGAATCAATCCACCTTGGCGCACTGTTACTTTGTCTGGAACCCTCTGCAGAATGCAACTGCTGCAAAATGTGCATTGGAGGGGGGGCGGCTTAGTACTGACAGAGTCCATCCGCCTTATTTTGCAGCCCTGCAGCCTCAAAAGTGTGGCTGAGGTTATCTGCTAACTCGCGGGGGTAGCATTCCTCTCTTCAGAATGACCTTGCATAAGAACAGGCCCCTGTGGCTTTTCCTGAGACCCCACATTACTGTCCAAAGCAGGTAGAGAGAGGGATGGGGAGAGGCTTGTTATAAGAATTTTAAGGTCTTATATATAATAGGTAAAGGTAAAGGGGCCCCTGACCATTAGGTCCAGTCGTGGACAACTCTGGGGTTGCAGCACTCATCTCGCTTTATTGGCCGAGGGAGCCGGTGTACAGCTTCCGGGTCATGTGGCCAGCAGGACTAAGCCGCTTCTGGTGAACCAGAGCAGCGCACGGAAACGCCGTTTACCTTCCCGCCGGAGCGGTACCTATTTATCTACTTGCACTTTGACGTGGTTTCGAACTGCTAGGTTGGCAGGAGATATATATAATAGATGTTCATAAATGTACCAAATGG
This sequence comes from Podarcis muralis, assembly GCF_964188315.1. Lineage (NCBI taxonomy): Eukaryota > Metazoa > Chordata > Lepidosauria > Squamata > Lacertidae > Podarcis > Podarcis muralis. Next base: position 7,372,542 of record NC_135672.1, on the reverse strand, counting down.
GACGCGGGTGGTGCTGTGGGTTAAACCACAGAGCCTAGGGCTTGCCGATCAGAAGGTCGGCGGTTCAAATCCCCGTGACGGGGTGAGCTCCCGTTGCTGGGTCCCTGCTCCTGCCAACCTAGCAGTTCGAAACCACGTCAAAGTGCAAGTAGATAAATAGGTACCGCTCCGGCGGGAAGGTAAACGAAGCAGGCGTCTTTTAATTTCGTGGCTGCTGTCACCATCTGCAGTGATCATGGAGCCCAAGAAAGTAAAATCTCTCACTGCCTCCATTTCTCCCCCTTCTGTTTGCCAGGAGGTGATGGGCCCAGTGGCCATGATCTTCGATTTTTTGATGTTGAGCTTCAGACCATATTTTGCGCTCTCCTCTTTCACCCTCATTAGAAGGTTCTTTAATTCCGCCTCACTTTCTGCCATCAGGGTTGTGTCATATATGGGCTCTTGGGTACCCCATAAGGGAAAAGGAGCAGCCCTCCCCCTTATAACAGAGTTCCTCCACAATCAGGTTGCAAACGGGCTGTTGTGGACAAGGAAACGGGAATGTTTTTGAAGGGATGCTCCACTAGAGGATGCCAGATCTCCAGCGAGGTTCCTGAGCCCTCTCAGTGGAGAAAGTAGCTGTGTTTGAGCATCTTCTGAACAGGGAGGAGCCTCCAGGGTCAGTCCTGTCCTCCTCACCTCCAGTTCCCTGCCTAAAAGCCTGAGGAGCTGCTGCCAGTCAGTGTAGGCCAGGGGTCAGCAAACTTTTTCAGCAGGGGGCCGCTCCAATGTCCCTCAGACCTTGGTGGGGGGCTGGATTATATTTTGGGGGGAAAATTATGAATGAATTCCTATGCCACACAGATAACCCGGAGATGCATTTTAAATAAAAGGACACATCTTATTCATGTAAAAACACCAGGCAGGCCCCACAAATAACCCACAGATGCATTTTAAATCAAAGCACACATTCTACTCGTGTAAAAACATGCTGATTCCCGGACTGTCCGCGGGCCGGAATTAGAAGGCAATAGGGCCGGATCCGGCCGCCGGGCCTTAGTTTGCCTACCCATGGTGTAGACCAGGGGTCAGCAAACTTTCAGCAGGGGGCTGGTCCACAGACCTTGTGGGGGGCCGGACTATATTCTGGAAAAAATAATAAACGAATTCCTATGCCCCACAAATAACCCAGAGATGCATTATAAATTAAAGGGCACATTAAAAGGTAAAGGTAGCCCTGCCCGTACGGGCCACTCTTGACAGACTCTAGGGTTGTGCGCCCATCTCACTCAAGAGGCCGGGGGCCAGCGCTGTCCGGACACACTTCCGGGTCACGTGGCCAGCGTGACAAAGCTGCATCTGGCGAGCCAGAGCCGCACACGGAAACGCCGTTTACCTTCCCGCTATAAAGCGGTCCCTATTTATCTACTTGCACCCGGGGGTGCTTTCGAACTGCTAGGTTGGCAAGCGCTGGGACCGAGCAACGGGGGCGCACCCCGCCGCGGGGATTCGAACCGCCGACCATGCGATCGGCAAGCCCTAGGCGCTGAGGCTTTTACCCACAGCGCCACTTGCGTCCCTAAAGGGCACATTATACTCATGTAAAAACACACTGATTCCCGGACTGTCCGTGGGCTGGAGTTAGAAGGCAATTGGGCCGGATCCGGCCCCTGGGCGTTAGGTTGCCTACCCATGGTGCACAGACAGTACTGAGTTGGTCTGATCTGGTAGAAGGGCAGCATCTGAATGTTCTCAGAGCCTTTAAATGTCTCCTGTAATATAATGCATTTGTGTACAATATTTTGGCCACTGCATGTATTCTTCCTTTACTCCAGTATCCCTAATCCTAATCGATTTGGCGAAAACGACCGGAAGAATCAGAAATCAGGAGGACCAATTTTTTTAAAAAATAAGGAATGGGGAAAATATAGAATTTACCTTAAAAACCATTGCAAACAATTAAAAACTATTAGTAGGATTGGAATAACACTTGTAGCTTAATGTTAAATTTTGGGTGTAATGGAGATTTCATAGATTTGGATTAATAGGCAAGATTCGAGAGGAAAAGGTCCTTATAGACCCACAGAGGGGAGGAGGGAAGTTCATGAGATTCTTCAGAATTCTCTATGTTGGCTGTTTGATAATGGTCTGACAATTTTTAAAATCTGAAAAACTAAATATTTTTTTTAAAAAATGACCAAAAGCGAAACAAAAAAACCTGAAAAGGCCAATTTCCCAGGCATACAATGGTCATAGCAGAAAGCTGTGGTTGCAAAAATTTCAGGTGAAGCCTTGGGCCAGCAGTTAGAAACACCTGGATCAGGGCCAGATTTAGGTTTGATGAGGCCCTGAGCTACTGAAGGTAATGGGGCCCTTTATATGCCCAGCTGTCCTCTGTCAACAACAAATTGTCGCTGTTTTTGTGTGTTGAATATATGCTGTATGGTAATTTATGGATCTTGGAGGTATCTAAAGCCATTTGCACATAACAAATTGGAGCCTACACAGCACAAAGCACTGTTGATGTAGGTTTTATTTTATCTTATTTGTTTTTTTATCTTATATTTTGGAAATGTGGGATGTGGGTGGCGCTGTGGGTTAAACCACAGAGCCTAGGGCTTGCTGATCAGAAGGTTGGCGGTTCGAATCCCCGCAATGGGGTGAGCTCCCGTTGCTCGGTCCCTGCTCCTGCCAACCTAGCAGTTCGAAAGCATGTCAAAATGCAAGTAGATAAATAGGTACCGCTCTGGCAGGAAGGTAAACAGCGTTTCCGCGCGCTGCTCTGGTTCGCCAGAAGCAGCTTAGTCATGCTGGCCACATGACCCGGAAGCTGTACGCCGGCTCCCTCGGCCAATGAAGCGAGATGAGTGCCGCAACCCCAGAGTCGTCCACGACTGGACCTAATGGTCAGAGGTCCCTTTACCTTTCCCTTTTTTGGAAATGTACATCCAGTTTTATTTTCCTTTTAAAAATTTTGGTGCCCCCAAGAGACTGGGGCCCTAAGCTCTAGCTTGTTTAGCTTATGCGTAAATCCGGCATTGACCTTGACGCAATGTGGAATGCTCAGCCACATATGAGTCAACTTTGTTTCTGTGCCGTCAGTTACGCTCTCCTATGGGGGAAAAACAGAATTGTGCAATGTACGTCAATGGCTCTCTGCCCTTGGCGTGAATCCAGTGGGAGAGGTCTTGCCCCTGGCCAGAGTGGCAGCTGTGCAAAAGCCTGACGCAAGGCACACCTTGTTGCACCACCGACTCAAGTCTCGCCTATAGTCGCTATGTGCGTTTTCACCCCTTTGCAAGTTCTTGTCCCGTTGTCTCTCATGCTGGTGTTAGAAGCTTGGCAGCCTCTGAAGTCCCCTCTGTTCTCTTGCGGCAGATTGACCACTTTCAGGGCAGAGAGATGGATGTGAGGCCTCCTTTGGGCTTAGAATAAGAGAGCACCCGGGTTCCAAAGGCAAGGCCGATCTTTTCCTTCTTAATATATTTTTATGAAGGGACGTGGGTGGCGCTGTGGGTAAAACCTCAGTGCCTAGGACTTGCTGATCGTATGGTCGGCGGTTCGAATCCCCGCGGCGGGGTGAGCTCCCGTCGTTCGGTCCCAGCTCCTGCCCACCTAGCAGTTCGAAAGCACTCTTAAGTGCAAATAGATAAATAGGTACCGCTTTATAGCGGGAAGGTAAACTGCGTTTCCGTGTGCTGCGCTGGTGCTGGCTTGCCAGCTGCAGCTTCATCACGCTGGCCCTGTGACCCAGAAGTGTCTTTGGACGGCGCCGGCTCACGGCCTCTAGAGTGAGATGAGCACGCAACCCTAGAGTCGGACATGACTGGCCCGTACGGGCAGGGGTACCTTTACCTTTACCTTTATATTTTTACATAACAAATTTAAATTCAAACAAATCTTCCATCTCATCATTTAGCATTTCCAGAATTCTTTGACTTCCCTCTGCCTTTCCATTACCAATCCCCCCCCCAACTGCTTCTCTTAAAAAAAGGTAAAGGGACCCCTGACTTTACTGGCCGAGGGAGCCAGCGTATAGCTTCCAGGTCATGTGGCCAGCGTGACTAAGTGGTAAACCAGAGCAGCGTACGGATACGCCGTTTACTTTCCCGCCGGAGTGGTACCTATTTATCTACTTGCACTTTGACGTGCTTTCAAACTGCTAGGTTGGCAGGAGCAGGGACCGAGCAACGGGAGCTGACTCCATCGTGGGGATTCGAACCGCCGACCTTCCGATCGGCAAGCCCTAGGCTCTGTGGTTTAGACCACAGCGCCACCCGCGTCCCCTTAGCAGACAGTTAATTATGAGAGGGAATTACTTCTCTTGCCCCCTACCCCAAACAACCAAATGCTTGGCTTGCCCATCCTTTCCCAAGTTAAAAGATGCACATCTGGCCAGGTTTCTAGGGGAGAAGCAGCTGTGACTTCAGCCTCTGGAAATGTGCAAACATTCCATGCCTGCCGTCCGACATGCACTTCTTATGTGAGCAATTGGTGGTCCAGACAGGTGTGCCACTGGCATGCTCACCACACCACAAAAAAGATGGGCTTTTGGGGTGTGTTGCAGCCTGGGACACTGGGATGGGCAGATGTCATATTTGTGGCTGCCATAATGGCGGTTTTGGCCCTCGGGTGGGTGAAGGAGAAGGTTTGGGGAAGTTCAAGGGCTCTGTTCTCCACCAGGAGGGAGCCCAGATGACTGTGGTTTGGGTGGATCTGTGGGCTGAGGGAAGAAGAGCAGCTAAGGGGAAATGTTTACCATTCTTGGTCGGGAGAAATTCACCTGCAAAAGCTGAGGTTTGTGGTGGGCTGCCGTTCCAGACAGTAACCAAACACGATTACGCCTGGCTGATGAAAAGAGTGCGAGCCAGGGCACAGGGAGGCTGGTCTATTAACCGCCAAGGGGGATCTCTGAGGCAGCATGAAATATACTCGGAGTCCTGCAGTGATTTCATGCTCTTTATTGCAGCTTGTAAAACAGCGATTGAATTCCCCCCACCAAAAAACCTCAGGCTTTTATATACATTACAGTCATACCTCATGTTACGTCCACTTCATGTTACGTTCTTTCAGGTTACGTCCCGCGGCGACCCGGAAGTACTGGAAAGATTTACTTCCGGGTTCCGCCGCTCAAGCATGCGCAGAAGCGCAAAAATGACGTCATGCGCATGCGCAGAAGCGGCGAATCGCAACCCACGTGTGCGCAGACGCTCTTTTCATGTTGCGAATGGGCCTCTGGAAGGGATCCCATTCGCAAAGAGAGGTACCACTGTATTTATACAATGAGTCCCGTCTGATTGGCTGATTCTGCTTCCCTCCTGGAGCCTGATTGGTCTTCTCCTGCAGGCCAACCAGTTGTTGCATTCTACGGTCCTACCTGCCTATTGTTGTAGCATCCAAGCTTAGTACATAACACAGCAGGTGACAGGCTGAGGGCTGTAAAAGGTAAAGGGACCCCTGACTGTTAGGTCCAGTCGTGGCCGACTCTGGGGTTGTGGCGCTCATCTCGCTTTATTGGCTGAGGGAGCCGGCATACAGCTTCCGGGTCATGTGGCCAGCAGGACTAAGCCGCTTCTGGCGAACCAGAGCAGCACACAAAAACGCCGTTTACCTTCCCGCCGGAGTGGTACCTATTTATCTACTTGCACTGGCGTGCTTTTGAATTGCTAGGTGGGCAGGAGCAGGGACCGAGCAACGGGAGCTCACCCCGTCGCGGGGATTCGAAACGCCGACCTGATCAGCAAGTCCTAGGTGTCTTTCCACCTCTGGTTTACTCAAACCTCTGCTCTTATTTGAATGTGTCAAAAAGGGAGAAACACCGAAAGGACAAAAATTGTCTGTTTTAAACTTCTTCCTCTTCCACTCCTCAGCTGTCTTATGTAAGAGAGATAAAGGATGTGGAGCCCTCAACTATCCCATGTTACTTTCCCACAGCGTATTTCACTCCTGGTACCATGTCTGGTACCAATCATGGTGTCGGAGGAGACTCTTGAGAGTCCCATGGACTGCAAGAAGATCCAACCTCTCCATTCTGAAGGAAATTAGCCCTGAGTTCTCACTGGAAGGACAGCTCCTGAAGCTGAGGCTCCAAGACTTTGGCCACCTCATGAGAAGAGAAGACTCCCTGGAAAAGACCCTGATGCTGGGAAAGATGGAGGGCACAAGGAGAAGGGGACGACAGAGGACGAGATGGTGGGAGAGTGTTCTCGAAGCTACCCGCATGAGTTTGACCCAACTGCGGGAGGCAGTGGAAGACAGGAGAGCCTGGCGTGCTCTGGTCCAGGGGGTCACAAAGAGGCGGACACGACTAAGCAACTAAACAACAACAACCATGTCTGGTCTTCAACATAAAGTTTCAGACTGAGTGCAGCAATTTCGAAGAGACGTTTTATTAACAAGCGAACACCCATTTATGTACAACATCCATCAATGAACTTAACCTTCTCTAACAGAACAAGCTAACTGACAGCCAGGCTCTTTAGAGTCTATTCAGTTTAAAGATACAGTCCTGTAGCTGTGCAACAGGAGAGGGGGAAAGGAGTGGAAATGGGTTGTGATCTGGGTTCAAGGGAGAGTTGAGAAAAGCAAGGAGGGGTCAAGGAGAAAATGGGGTGCGAAGGTTGTTTTTTGTTGTTGTTGCAAAAATGGAGAGAGCAAGTTGGCATGGGAATGGGGTTGAGAGAACAGGTGCAGACGATGGCTCCATAATTGTCAAGGCTGGGGTCGGATGCAGGTTGAGACACAAGAAGCAGAGCCTGTCAGCGCAACTGATTCTTTGTTCAAGAAAACAGCTCAGCACACTTCTAGCAGGTCTTTCCGCTATAGGGCAGTTGCCTGGTTTCAGGGACTGGGCAGAGGAGGAATGGTGGAGACCGCCTGCCCCCATCCTGCCCCTTCCAGAGAGGAGGAAGAGGAAGACAGGATAGATTTACAACGGGGGTTTGAGGGAGGTCACAGCTCAGAGGCAGGCGAGGGGAAAAGCTGGGAAATCATGGGGGAGCCAGAAAAACAACACCCAGCTGTCGTTGTTGTGGTTTAGTTGTTTAGTCGTGTCCGCCTCTTCATGACCCCTGGACCAGAGCACGCCAGGCACTCCTGTCTTCCACTGCTTCCCACAGTTTGGTCAAACTCATGCTGGTAGCTTCGAGAACACTGTCCCACCATCTCGTCCTCTGTCGTCCCCTTCTCCTTGTGCCCTCAATCTTTCCCAACATCAGGGTCTTTTCCAGAGAGTCTTCTCTTCTCATGAGGTGGCCAAAGTCTTGGAGCCTCAGCTTCAGGATCTGTCCTTCCAGTGAGCACTCAGGGCTGATTTCCTTCAGAATGGAGAGGTTTGATCTTCTTGCAGTCCATGGGACTCTCAAGAGTCTCCTCCAGCACCAGAATTCAAAAGCATCCATTCTTCAGCGATCAGCCTTCTTTATGGTCCAGCTCTCACTTCCATACATCACTACTGGGAAAACCGTAGCTTGAACTAGATGGACCTTTGTTGGCAAGGTGATGTCTCTGCTTTTTGAGATGCTGTCTAGGTTTGTCACCTCTTTTCTCCCAAGAAGCAGGCGTCTCTTAATTTCGTGGCTGCTCTCACCATCTGCCGTGATCATTAGAAAGCATTAGAAAGCTCTCCCAGAACCAGGCGAGCCTTGAAAGTAGGAGAGCAAAGAGCTCAAAGACAGAGGGCACGTAGCAGCACCCGTAGAAGTGACAAATGAGGAAGTGGGAGAGACGGGTGGTGGAGATTCATGTGGGACAACACCATTATCCTAGAGGCTGGGTTCTATAGCCTCTCTCTGGAAAGACTGAAATAAAAAAGGATGGTAAGAAACTTTTCCTCGTCTTCATAATTCCCGAGCAACCAGCTGCGAGCCGCTGGCAGCATCCTGACACCAGGAAATGGTGGTTCCCTCCCTCTACCTCCATTAAGACGACTCTTAATGTGAAAAGGATCTAGGAGTCTTGGTTGACCACAAACTTGACATGAGCCAACAGTGTGATGCGGCAGCAGGAATATAGCATCTAGATCAAGGGAAGTAATAGTGCCACTGTATTCTGCTCTGGTCAGACCTCACCTGGAGTACTGTGTCCAGTTCTGGACACCACAGTTCAAGAAGGACACTGACAAACTGGAACGTGTCCAGAGGAGGGCAACCAAAATGGTCAAAGGCCTGGAAACGATGCCTTATGAGGAACGGCTAAGGGAGCTGGGCATGTTTAGCCTAGAGAAGAGGAGGTTAAGGGGTGATATGATAGCCATGTTCAAATATATAAAAGGATGTCATATAGAGGAGGGAGAAAGGTTGTTTTCTGTTGCTCCAGAGAAGCGGACACGGAGCAATGGATCCAAACTACAAGAAAGAAGATTCCACCTAAACATTAGGAAGAACTTCCTGACAGTAAGAGCTGTTCGACAGTGGAATTTGCTGCCAAGGAGTGTGGTGGAGTCTCCTTCTTTGGAGGTCTTTAAGCAGAGGCTTGACAACCATATGTCAGGAGTGCTCTGATGGTGTTTCCTGCTTGGCAGGGGGTTGGACTCGATGGCCCTTGTGGTCTCTTCCAACTCTATGATTCTATGATTCTAGGACTCCACTGCCAGATGTCTCCCAAGCAGCCTCCTACTGCTTTGGGGCCCCCTGCTCTACGTTCGCCTCTACGCACCAGCCCGTGTGTCCTTGGAGACAGGGGGCGGGCAGGGGAAGAGAGGAAAGCTTGTTGTGGTAGGAGAGACAACCTCCTGGGATTCCTCTTCCCCTCCATGTCCCCCCTCCACTTCAGTCTCCAAGTCTGAACTGCTCCCTGTCACCGAATCTCCCTGCTCACTCGATCCTGTTGCCCCTTCAGCATCCAATCCCTCCTCCCTGTCTTTCCCCTCTGACCTCTCCTCGGTGCCCCACCACCAACCCACCGGGCTCTGAGCCTTCCTCCTCCTCCTCTGGGGGTTCCCCTGGGGGTTCCCCAACTAGTACCCCCCCCCACTCATCACCCAGCCAGTCCCTGGCCATAACTGGGCGGAAGGTGAGAGGGTGCTTCGCAGTTGCAACGTGTGGGTGGAGGGCAGTGCAAGAGGTGGCCCGGGGGGGTGTGTGTGTGCAAGGGGGCGTTGCGCCCAAGGAAAGGAGGAAGCATAGACAGGGCGGCGAAGGCAAAACGAGGGGTGGAAATTGGAGCTGCAAAATAGATGTGGTTTCAGAGCAGAGGCAGGTTTAGGCGAGTGTTTGCTCACACTGTTGACGTACAACCAGGGCTGCCAGGAGTCAGCTTCACCTGTTGAACAGCAGCCTGAAGGGGGAGAAGGCAGAGTGACTCCACCTGCTGCCAATCAGCCTTCTTGCTCCTGATGTGAACCAGCTGGCTCCAGCTTTCTTAAGCAGGGTTTCCGGCTTCACTCAGTTGCTGGAAACAACATTCCTCGTTCCTGGCCGGACCTTGGTGCTTCTTGCTTCTTGCAACCTTGGACCCCCGGCTTTCTGGACCCCCGGAACAACTGACTACATGAACTGAGATACTTCTGACCTAAGGACTGGACAGGATACGGACTCTGCCTTCAGGCAAGTACTTGGGACTTGGTTGGTTGGGCAGCGCGGGAATACGGCAGTCTAGATCTTGGCGAATCTGCTTAAAAGTAGCTCAAAAACTTCCAATTTTGTTGTTGAGGTTTTGTAAAAGGAAAACAAAAGCACAACAACCCTCATGTCTGGGTTTTCACTTTTTGGGTGCGTCTACTGAAATTTGAAAGTCCAAAGTCTGCCACTGTTCTGGGATAGGGCTGGGGAGGTGAAAAGCGATTTTCGTAGTTGCGTGGGGCAGTAAGGCGAAGCTCTAGCGGGATTAACGGGAAGGTCAGAGGGGTTGGCTACAGAGCAAGTGGGGCTCCAGCCCCTAGTTGTTGTTTTTAAGTATTAAAGCACCATCAATCCACTTTGCACAGAAGCCCCCCCACGGACAGTGCCCTCGCCCCTTTGCATCAAGCTTAACATTTGCGTTTTGCCAAGGGGAGAGGCGAAAAAGGAAAGAGTGTTGTGAAGCTGGATAAACGAGCGATGGAGGCGAGCTGGTGAAGCTGGGAAAATGTGAGGTCTTCCTTCTGCTGGGCCAAAGGACATTTGGCACTAGGGATGAATGAATCAGTCAGTTTTGGTTCTCTTAGGCCATGGGTAGGCAAACTAAGGCCCGGGGGCCAGATCCGGCCCAATCACCTTCTCAATCCGGCCCGCAGACGGTCCGGGAATCAGCATTTGTTTTTACATGAGTAGAATGTGTGCTTTTATTTAAAATGCACCTCTGGGTGATTTGTGGGGCATAGGAATTTGTTCATATTTTTTTCTTCAAACTATAGTCCGGCCCCCCACAAGGTCTGAGGGACAGTGGACCGGCCCCCTGCTGAAAAAGCTTGCTGACCCCTGGCTTAGACTTCTAATTTTTGCAATCATAAAACCAGTCCTCCACATTTCTGCTGCAATTTTCACTGAAGGGGAAAACAAACAAACTCCTCGTGGGAATCTGACAACTTTTGAGTGCCAATTTCTCCGGATACATCTTTGTACGCCGCCTCGCCTAACCGATGCACATTTCTTCCGAACAGGTAAATTTTTGTACGTATCGTTTGCTTGGAAGGCCGCGCCACAAAGCTTAGAGGAGCGTGGTTTTCGAAGGAGAGCTGTGCTTCCGTCCGGACGTTGCTCCGAGATGTGCCTCTTGCGTAGTTTCTAATTCCATCCCTAGATGGCTGGTGGCGTGGCAGTTGCAAGTTTGCTTATTTGGGGCACACGGCTGCTGCACTCTCTATGCTGGCATCAATCCTGCTGCACCATTGAAATAACACAAGCACCTCAAATTTATGGCAGGGAAAGGCTTAGAATTCATGGGTAGGCAAACTAAGGCCCGGGGGCCGGATCCAGCCCAATCGCCTTCTAAATCTGGCCCACCGGCGGTCCAGGAATCAGAGTGTTTTTACATGAGTGTCCTTTTATTTAAAATGCATCTCTGGGTTATTTGTGGGGCATAGGAATTCATTCATCCCCCCCCCCAAATATAGTCCGCCCCCCCCACAAGGTCTGAGGGACAGTGGACTGGCCCCCTGCTGAAAATGTTTGCTGACCCCTGGAGGATGCTGGTGGTTTTTCTCAGAGCCGCAGAACTGTAGAGCTGGGACCTAGAAAATGACCTAGTGTAAATTTCTTTATCGTTGGGTACCATTCTGTGCAATGTGGGCTTTCTCTGCCTTGGGAAAGGGGAGGTGGGTGGGTGGGTTCAGGCAGCTCCCTCCTCTTCTATACTCTCTCTCTGGGTAAGGGTAAGGTAAAGGTAACGGGACCCCTGACCATTAGGTCCAGTCGTGGCCGACTCTGGGGTTGCAGTGCTCATCTTGCTTTATTGGCCGAGGGAGCCGGCGTACAGATTCTGGGTCATGTGGCCAGCAGGACTAAGCCGCTTCTGGCGAACCAGAGCAGCGCATGGAAACGCCGTTTACCTTCCCGCCAGAGCGGTACCTATTTATCTACTTGCACTTTGACGTGCTTTCGAACTGCTAGGTTGGCAGGAGCAGGAACCGAGCAACGGGAGCTCACTCCGGTGTGGGGATTCGAACCGCCGACCTTCTGATCGGCAAGCCCTAGGCTAGTGTCAATATATCAGCAGTCTCCCTAAAAGCGAATGCCTAATACTTAAAACTGGCGGCAGCTGGGACAGGATAGGAAGCGAGGGCTGGGCAAATTTTAAAACGCGTCTTGAGCCACAGAATCTCCTTCGGTTGCGGGGTTGCAGAGATGGTTTGAAGCATTTAAGGGGTTCGAAGCAGTCTCGCTCCACTGCGATCGGGTCGCCGTTTAGTTGCTGCAGAGGGTGGGAAAGGAAAGAAATCGCAGTTGAGTCATAACATCAATTCACGAACGTGTTTTTACTTTTCTTTAGAAAAAAATATTTATTTGGCTTTTCAGATTAAAACTTTACAGTCATATATCGAATATACAACATGAAAACAAGATTCCAAGGACTTTCCGCCTCCCCTTTGTGGGTCCTGCTGTTAATAATAATAATAATAATAATAATAATAATAATAATAATAATAAATTTATTTATACCCCGCCCATCTGGCTGGGTTTCCCCAGCCACTCTGGGCGGCTTCCAACAGACTATTAAAATACAAAACCTATTAAACATTAAAAGCTTCCCTAATCATTTCCTCCTGCATCTTTTATGATCATCCAAATCTTTTATATCTCCACTGTGTCCAAAATTCACCATTAAACTACAAGTGATATTCCAATCCTGCTAACGATTTTATTTTATTTTATTTTGCTTTTCTACGGCTCAGTTTATTCCCCCCCTTTAATAATTTTTTTATTAAAAAGGTAAAGGTAAAGGTGCCCCTGCCCATACGGGCCAGTCATGTCCGACTCTAGGGTTGCGCGCTCATCTCACTTAAGAGGCCAGGGGCCAGCGCTGTCCGGAGACACTTCCGGGTCACGTGGCCAGCGTGACAAAGCTGCTTTGGCGAGCCAGCACCAGCGCAGCACACGGAAACGCAGTTTACCTTCCCGCTAGAAAGCAGTACCTATTTATCTACTTGCACTTTGACGTGCTTTCGAACTGCTAGGTGGGCAGGAGCTGGGACCGAAAGACGGGAGCTCACCCCACCGCGGGGATTCGAACCGCCGACCATGCGATCGGCAAGTCCTAGGCACTGAGGTTTTACCCACAGCGCCACCCGCGTCCCTGCCAATTTTTTTATTTTCAATTAATTCACATTACATGTTGATTGCCATACTCCTTCAACATTGTACATAACACGAATACAGTGGTGCCCCGCAAGACGAACGCCTCGCAAGACGGAAAACCCGCTAGACGAAAGGGTTTTCCGTTTTGGAGGCGCTTTGTAAAACGAATTTCCCTATGGGCTTCCTTCGCAAGACGAAAATGTCTTGCGAGTTCCTGCGGGTTCCCCCCCCCCCTTTTCTAAGCAGCTAAGCCGCTTATCAGCTGATCAGCTAAGCTGATAAGCCGCTAAAAGCCGCTAAACCACTAATAGCGCTAATCCGCTAAGCTGTCAATTGGCTTGCTTCGCAAGACGAAAAAACCGCTATAAGAAGAGCCTCACGGAACGGATTAATTTCGTCTTGCGAGGCACCACTGTATATTATTTCTGCAAACTCCCCACATCTAACCCTGCAACCACCTTCCCTTATACCCAAGTAGCGGTGTGACTCCTTTCACCCACATGCGTGATATCCAACTTGTTACTTCACAAAAACCTCTAACATTGTGTTCATTTTTGTTCATTAAAATAGTCATTCATCTCTTTAAAAAAGAAAAAAAAAACATAGTTTCTTAACTTAATGGGTTCTTGCTAATGATTTTAAATATATTAGAGAATTTACAAGTGTACACATTTTGTTTTTGTTGTACTAAATCATGTATATTATGCAATAAGAATTGCAGTGCTATCTAGTATACTGGTCTTCGTGTTGCTTGTATTGTTTGTTGTTAAGTTTGCAACACAGGGGTTTGTTGTTCTTTTTGTAGAAAGACATGGCTGCCTGGAGAGAAAAATACTCTTGACGATGTGCTGACGACATCATTACTGCCCTCTCTTTTCACCTAACGGAGGCAGGGAAACTGTCCCTGCTCTGAGGGGGGTTGGACTGGATGACTCTAGAGGGCCCCATCGACCGCTACAAATCACTCTTCCCTCGCGGTACCTGGTGATCTTGCAGTTCCTTGCGGTGGCATGCGTCCCTGTGTATATTACATCACACCTGGCAGCATTGTTTGTGAAGTCTGACTCGGGCACCAAGAAGTCCGGATTGACGGTCACCTTGAAAATGGGATGAGAACAATACAGTCAAGTTCCACCCCACTGTTTCCTCTCCTAAAATCAGGCGGTGTCCTTAACTGTTGCAAGCTCAGATCATAATAAGGCTTGTTTTTCCTCTTCTTCTTCACCAGGAAAGACTTGTTACAAGAATTCTAGGCTCTCAAATATAAAATAAAGGTAAAGGGACCGCTGGATGCTTAAGTCCAGTCAAAGGCGACTATGGGTTTGTGGCGCTCATCTCGCTTTCAGGCCGAGGGAGCCGGCGTTTGTCTACAGACATCTTTCTGAGTCATGTGGCCAGCAGGACTAAACCGCTTCTGGCGCAATGGGACACCGTGACGGAAACCAGAGTGCACGGAAACGCCGTTTACCTTCCCGCCGCAGTGTTACCTATTTATCTACTTGCACTGGTGTGCTTTCAAAGTGCTAGGTTGGCAGGAGCTGGGATAGAGTAACATGAGCTCACCCCGTCGCAGGGATTCGAACCGCTGACCTTCTGATTGGCAAGCCCAAGAGGCTCAGTGGTTTAGACCACAGCACCACCCGCATCCCATCTATTATTATTATCATTAACTGCATGAACCTGTGAGATTGAGAAGGCGATTGGGCCGCATCCGGCCCACGGGCCTTAGGTTGCCTACCCCTCACAAGAGCCACGTCCTTCTCTCTTGTGGTTTCTGTTGAGAGCTTTATCCTCCTTAAAAGGTAAAGGGACCCCTGACCGTTCGGTCCAGTCGCAGATGACTCTGGGGTTGCAGCGCTCATCTTGCTTTATTGGCCAAGGGAGCCAGCGTACAGCTTCCAGGTCCTGTGGCCAGCATGACTAAGCTGCTTCTGGCAAACCAAAGCAGCACACAGAAATGCCGTTTACCTTCCTGCTGCAGCGGTACCTATTTATCTACTTGCACAGGCGTGCTTTCTAACTGCAAGGTTGGCAGGAGCAGGGACCGAGCAACGGGAGCTCACTCCATTGCGGAGATTCGAACCATCGACCTTCCGATCCGCAAGCCCAAGAGGCTCAGTGGTTTAGACCACAGCGCCACCCGCGTCCGTTACACTGGCAAGGCAAAATGCCCCTGTGTTCCTGGATGACGCCTCATGCCCATGCCCATTTCCCTGCCAGTTTGAGGTTTGCAGCCAACCATACCTTGAGGATATAATTCCCAGGGGGGACGTCTGTAATGTCGATCCACTGGCAGTCAATGTGAGCATCGTATGTGTCGTAGCAGCCAGGACCCAGGCCCTGAATGGAAGACAACATCACATGAAGAACAGAGGATCTGACGAACGGGTTATTAAAAACCCGTGAGGCAAACGGTGGAAGTCTTTTTTTAAAAAAACCACCACTTTATTTAAGGTAGATAAGGACAAGATGAAATTATACAATTGAATATAAATATAGATGGGAAACAGCTATGTATAGTGAATAAAGGTAAGGTAAAGGTACCCCTGCCCATACGGGCCAGTCTTGACAGACTCTGGGGTTGTGCGCTCATCTCACTTAAGAGGCCGGGGGCCAGCGCTGTCCGGAGACACTTCCGGGTCACGTGGCCAGCGTGACATTGCTGCTCTGGCGAGCCAGAGCCGCACACGGAAACGCCGTTTACCTTCCCGCTAAAAAGCGGTCCCTATTTATCTACTTGCACTTAGGGGTGCTTTCGAACTGCTAGGTTGGCAGGCGCTGGGACCGAGCAGCGGGAGCGCACCCCGCCGCGGGGATTCGAACCGCCGACCTTTCGATCGGCAAGCCCTAGGCATTGAGGCTTTTACCCACAGCGCCACCCGCGTCCCTGTGTATAGTGAATACTTATCTACTTTTAAAAAATTTCACATATGATCTTTCTCTTTTACTTTATTTTTTCTTGGTTCTTTTCTTCTTTTTTCTGATAGCTTATCTTTCATTTCACTCCTTTATTGTGAATAGCATTTTATAGAGGTATAAATAACTGAATAGAAACAAAATATTCTCTAATTCTTTTCCTTGCTTATATGTATTTTTTTCCCTTTTGTATTTTCTTTTGTTGTAAATATATATATGTTTTCTAATTTATACTTAATAAAATTTAAAAAAAAATTAAAGGAAGACAACATCACATTGCTCTGAGTATTTCTTTCGGACAGAATACTTCTCAGAACATAGTTTGCACAGCCTTCTCCAACCAGCACCCCTTTCTACGAAGCCGGCTAGCTCCTTTTGTCTCCGTAATTTTAAGAGCTGCCACTAAAGTTTGTTATTTATCACATTCATCTCCCCCCCATGAGCTCAAGGTGGAAATGGTCATAAAAACCTGTGATAAATAAAATATTGCTGCCTTGCCCTGGTGTTTCTAATATTGCATAGCTTTAGCTTTGATTGCCAGCTTTGATTTAAGTGGCTAATAATAATAATCATCATAATTTATTATTTATACCCTGCCCATCTGGCTGGGTTTCCCCAGCCACTCTGGGCGGCTTCCAACAAAGTATTAAAACACAGTAGTCTGTTCAACATTAAAAGCTTCCCTAAACAGGGCTGCCTTCAGATGTCATCTAAAAGTCTGGTAGTAGTTGTTCTCTTTGACATCTGCTGGGAGGGCGTTCCACAGGGCGGGTGCCACCACCGAGAAGGCCCTCTGCCTGGTTCCCTGTAACTTGGCTTCTCGCAGGGAGGTAATCTCCAGAAGGCCCTCGGCGCTGGAACTCAGTGTCTGGGCAGAACGATGGGGGTGGAGACGCTCCTTCATATATAGTGGACTGAAGCTGTTTAGGGCTTTAAAGGTCAACACCAAGACTGGCAAGGAGAAAACTGCCCTGTCTGTGGATCAACAGGGGAACTGGCAGGGAAAGGCATGCAGTGTCCCCTCCAGAACAAAGGCAGAGGCTGGTAAAAAGGGGGGGGGGGCCAACCCTGCTGTCCCTGCGTCTCTTCTCCCCTCACCTGAGTGTGAGCCGTGCAAGCGTATCGTCGCCGGACTCCGGCGTCGCATGTCGTATCCTCCAGGCAGAAGCTGGCCTTGTGTCCTTCTGCCACCTTCTTGTGGGTGACTGCATCCAGAAGGTCATAGTTACTAAAGGCTTCCATGCTGTGATAATGGCTAAAAGACAAAGGTCCAAGTTCCTTATTAACATTATTTTTAATCTGCAGTGATAAATGAAAGCTTTTTCCACTCTCTTGTTTTTTGTTTTAAATTTTTAAAAATACTTCTCAGGTTTATTCATTTCACTGATTTTACAATCATTCGAACATTTCAAAACGTGACTTCCTTCCTCCTCTTTCTGCGGTTCCTTAAATTTGTTTTAAGCATCTTCTACATATTAGTTGGTCTCTAAGGTGCTACTAGGGACGCGGGTGGCACTGTGGGTAAAAGCCTCAGCGCCTAGGGCTTGCCGATCGAAAGGTGGGCGGTTCGAATCCCCGCGGCAGGGAGCACTCCCGTTGCTCGATCCCAGCGCCTGTCAACCTAGCAGTTCGAAAGCACCCCCGGGTGCAAGTAGATAAATAGGGACCGCTTACCGGCGGGAAGGTAAACGGCGTTTCCGTGTGCGGCTCTGGCTCGCCAGAGCAGCGATGTCACGCTGGCCACGTGACCCGGAAGTGTCTCCGGACAGCGCTGGCCCCTGGCCTCTTAAGTGAGATGAGCGCGCAACCCTAGAGTCTGTCAAGACTGGCCCGTACGGGCAGGGGTACCTTTACCTTTTTAAGGTGCTACTGGACAATTTTTTTAATTTTTAAATTTATTTCGACTGCGTCCGACCAACACGGCTACCCACCTGAATGCATATTCTAAATTAACTTATTTTGCTCATTTATTCATCTACTCCAACAATATAAAACTGCAGGTTATTACAATAATTCTGCCAATGTTCTTATCGGTTTACAAGCATTTCTGGAAAATCGGGACACTTGGAGTATGGGAATGTCGTGGATAGCAGGACAGGATATATTGATTAAATATTATCCTTCCTGACTCACACTAGTGAGCTGGTAGCAGAGTACATTCCCTTGTATATTGCAGGAAACTAGTTGGTAGATTTGTTAGAATCTGTTAAATTAAGCAATCCAGTCTGGCTTGTCCAGGTTGGATTTGTTCCTGGTAAATCCCCTTTGTTCCATCTTAAAAAGAATAAAGACGCAACAGTCCTCTCTGAAAAGTAATAAGAAGTTTACTTACATTCAGTTCGCGGTATGATCCTGAAGGCTTTAGCTTGTAGCTACAGGAGAGAGTGTGGGTTCATCCCATAGAGGGACTGAGCCCATGTGCTGCTGGCTGAGAGCCAGCAGACAGCAAAATAACATCAAGATGGAATAAAGCGAAGAAAAAGAGGAGAAGGAGAAAGGGAGGGGAAGGGGGAGGGGAAGGGGAAGAAGAGGAAGAAAGGAAGAGAGGAGAAGGGGAAGTGGAAGGGGAAGGGGAAGGGGAAGGGGAAGATAAGGAGAGGAGGAGGAGGAGGAGGAGGAGGAGGAGGAGAGAGGGGGAAGATGAGGAGAGAGGAGGAAGATGAGGAGAGAGGGGGAAGATGAGGAGAGAGGAGGAAGATGAGGAGAGAGGAGGAAGATGAGGAGAGAGGAGGAGGAGAGAGGGGAAGGGGAAGGGGAAGGGGAAGGGGAAGATAAGGAGAGAGGAGAAGGAGAAGGGGAAGAAAAGATAGGAGAAGAAAAGATAGAAGGAGAAGAGGAAGAAAAGGAGAGGAGAGAGGAGAGAGGGGAGGAAGGAGAGGAGGAAGGAGGAAGGAGGAAGAAGAAGAGGCTGAGTGACCAGCCCTTTTATGGGGTCTCCCAGGGTCACACCCATCTACCTGGTCACACGCAGGGGGAGGATGCTCCAGACCAGGTGTGACAGGAAGTCCTCCTGGCTGGACCAACATCCCCCTGTGTGTCCACTCTGGGCAAACAGGAAGTGTTGTGCTTGACTGCTTACATTGCATCCTACATGGAGGGCATGCAGTCCCTGGGAAACGCGAGTGGGGATAGCTGTTGGGGTCCTACTTTTCAACATCCCTTTTGGATGTCTACTGGGGACAGAAATGCAGAAGAGAGAGTTCGGCCCCAGCTGAGCACCTTGGCTTGGCTTGCCTTACTCACTTGTGGCAGCTGTGCCACTCCCAAGCGTGGTATGGTTTGACCGGGAGGAAGTCGGCTGTGCCTTGGTTCTTCACCCTCTGTGGGAAGCGAAGGAGGACCCGGTAGCTGATGTTGCTCAGCCCTGGCTGGTAGGCAGATCTGTGGGAAAGAGAGGGAGAAGAGGCCATGGATGATGGAGGAGCCAAGTTGGATGCCAGTATCCTGTCCCAACAAGGGACGCGCGTGGCGCTGTGGGTTAAACCACATAGCCTAGGACTTGCTGATCAGAAGGTCGGCGGTTCGAATCCCTGCGACGGGATGAGCTCCCGTTGCTCGGTCCCTGCTCCTGCCCACCTAGCAGTTTGAAAGCACGTCAAAGTGCAAGTAGATCAATAGGTACCACTCTGGCGGGAAGGTATACGGCGTTTCCGTGCGCTGCTCTGGTTCGCCAGAAGCGGCTTAGTCATGCTGGCCCTATGACCCGGAAGCTGTACACCGGCTCCCTCGGCCAGTAAAGTGAGATGAGCGCCGCAACCCCAGAGTCGGCCACGACTGGACCTAATGACCAGGGGTCCTTTTACCTTTACCTTTTATCCTGTCCCAACAGATGGCTCTTTGCGGGTTGTTGTCCCCTCCAAAAGCAGAACCCATGTCTTACGGGATTTGGGCAGGGAGCTGCTGAAACAGGTACTGACCGGAAGTGAAGGCAATGAAAGCCAACTTCCCGGAAGAGCAATATTAAAAACATCCCCGGAGAACTCCACTTCCGTGTCTGCGGATGTCAGTCGGCTTAAAGAAACCCCTCAAGTCCAATTGGCACCTTTAAAAGGTAAAGGGATCTACCGTATTTTTCGCTCTATAACACACACCCGACCATAACACGCACATAGTTTTTAGAGGAGGAAAACAAGAAAAAAAAATATTCAAAAACGAAACAGTGGATGTATTATTTTTGTGGTTCATGCTGTGGCCACAGACATGTGATCTGACGGTGAGTTTGGGGTAGCCCAATGCAAAAATCCTGAGGATCCATGTGGATCCATGCTTTGTAACCATGTTTTTGCACCACTGCGGCCCCAGGCAACAGTGGGTGCGTGATTTTTTTGGTGCAAGCTGTAGCCATGGACATGCTATGTGATCTGATGGTGAATTTGGGGTGACCCAGTGCAAAAATCCTGAGGATTCATGTGGATCCGTGCTTTGTAACCAGGCTCTCTGTCCCTCTCTTCTCCCCACTCAGTGGCTCTTCTCCCGCTTTGCTGTTTCAAAGCGAGCCACGGAGGAGGGAAGGAAGGGGAACCATGGATCCTCTGCTCACGACTGCAGCAGATCCCCCTGCCATCAGTAGGCATTCGCTCCATAACACGCACAGACATTTCCCCTTACTTTCTAGGAGGAAAAAAGTGAGTGTTATGGAGCAAAAAATACGGTAGTTCTTTCTGGCTGGGGTGTGTCCACGAACTCTAAGCCACTTCTTTTCCGGCTGCAGGTTAGCGAGACGGGCAAGGAGTTCGCCTAGCGATCGTCCTACTGTACAGATGTGAATTTTGCATTCGTTGCCCCACCCTTTTTTGCCACAGGCCCCGCCCCCCACAAGCATGTGGCCTCCTAGAAGGTAAAGGCAGCCCTCTGGCCCAGGTTAAGCCTGCAAATGCCCCCCCCATAAGGCAGGTGCAAAGGTGAGTTGGAAGGGACCCAGAGAATCACCTGGTCCAACCCCATAGCCAGAGTTGCCCATACGGGGATCGAACCTGCAACCATGGCGTTATCGGCACATTCCTCTAACCCAGGCATAGGCAAACTCGGCCCTCCAGATGTTTTGGGACTACAACTCCCATCATCCCTAGCTAACAGGACCAGGGGTCAGGGATGATGGGAGTTGGAGTCCCCAAAAAATCTGGAGGGCCGAGTTTGCCTATGCCTGCTCTAACCCACTGAGCTATCCTGGTGCTAGTGGTCCATCTAGGTCAGTGCTGTCGACTCTGGCCGGCAGCCAAGACTTTTTACATGCAAGGGAGGTGCTCTCCTTCTGAGCTATGCCCTTCCCCGATGCAGACAGGAATTCGGATGCCAGACTGGAAACTTTTCCACTGGTTGGGAATTCTCCACAGCTGGCAGGGGGAGTATTCTTGCGCTAGCATAACAAAGCTTCGAGAGCTCTAAAGAGAGCTATTTTTGGAGTCTATTCAGGAGGGCGAGGGAAGGTGAGGAGGGAAAGAAGAGGCCATTCATGGACTGAGTGAGCAAACAAGCAAAGCCTTGACCCTTTGGCATCTCCTGTCCTGGGAGAACAGCTTTGTTTGTTTGGGTGTTTACAGGAAACGGAGTCATTTCATTCTACCCTCCCCACCAATATTTTTTTTTTTTTTTTGCATTTTTCCAGCTAGAATCAATAAGCAGAAAAGGACCGTTTGCTGTTCCAGGGTGCTGCCGAATGGCTACAGGCGCCTTAACCCTCACGCTGCCTTCCTTGCCCAACGGCAATGCAACAGCCCTGCAGCGGCGGTTCGAATTCCCACGATGGGCTGAGCTCCCGTTGCTCGGTCCCTGCTCCTGCCAACCTAGCAGTTCAAAAGCACGCCAAAGTGCAAGTAGATAAATAGGTACCACTCCAGCGGGAAGGTAAACGGCGTTTCCGGGCGCTGCTCTGGTTCGCCAGAAGCGGCTTAGTCCTGCTGGCCACATGACCCGGAAGCTGTACGCCGGCTCCCTCGGCCAATAAAGCGAGATGAGCACTGCAACCCCAGAGTTGGCCACGACTGGACCTAATGGTCAGGGGTCCCTTTACCTTTACACCCCCAGAAACAAGCTGGTGGTGGGGAACTGGGATTGCACGAACCATTGTTAAATCCTGGCATCCCTGGACTAGCCAAGGTTCTTTCTTTTTATTATTATTACTATCAATAATTGAATTTATATACCCCCCTTGACTCAGCGGTCTCAGGGCGGTTCACAGAACAAAATCAAAATATAAAACCACAAAATATTCAATCAAAATAAAAACAACTACCCCAAACCTCACATTTTAAAAGGATGTCAATCAAAAACCAAAGGCCTGGTTAAAAAGGAATGTTTTCGCTTGGCTTAGTCTAAAGGTGTGTAATGAAGGCGCCAGGCGAACTTCCCTGAGGGAGAGCATTCCACAGATGGGGAGCCACTGCAGAGAAGGCCCCGTTCTCGTGTTGCCACCCTCTGGACCTCTCGAGGAGGAGGCACATGTAGAAGGGTCTCAGAAGATGATCTCAGGATCTGGGTAGGTTCATATGGAAAGAGGGGGTCATCATACCCCTGTGAAAATTGTGTTGAATGCACTTTGGACAACTTTGCCCTCAAGGGGGATGAAGCCTGCTTGTGTTTGGACACTGACTCAACTCAAAACAACTAGGGAACTGAAATAGAAATCATAGAATTATAGAGTTGGACGGGACATTGAGGGCCCAACCCCCTGAAATGATGGCATCTCAACTGAAGCATCAGTTGCAGATGGCCAGATAAAGGTAAAGGGACCCCTGACCATTAGGTCCAGTCGTGGCTGACTCTGGGGTTGCGGTGCTCATCTCGCTTTATTGGCCGAGGGAGCTGGCGTACAGCTTCTGGGTCATGTGGCCAGCATGACTAAGCCGCTTCTGGCGAACCAGAGCAGCGCACGGAAACACCGTTTACCTTCCCGCCGGAGCGGTACCTATTTATCTACTTGCACTTTGACGTGGTTTCGAACTGCTAGGTTGGCAGGAGCAGGGACCGAGCAACGGGAGCTCACCCCGTCATGGGGATTTGAACTGCCGACCTTCTGGTCGGCAAGCCCAAGGCTCTGTGGTTTAACCCACAGCGCCACCCGTCGACCAGATGGCCAGAAAGCCTCTGCTAAAAAAAACCTCCAAGGATGGAAAATCTTCCACCTTCTGAGGGAATTCCACTGGGGGAAACAACGTGCAAGGAATCGTAAACCCGCAAGATGAAAACAGACACTGGCTCTCCTGGTCTGGATTGCACCATGAGAGGAGAAGGCCCTTTTGTGCTATATCCCTTGCAAACAACCCCCCCCCCTTTGCAATGGTCCTTTGCCCATTTTTGAAATAATAATAATAATTGCACCATGCAACCGCACTGCCTTCACCCAACGTGCACCCAAGACGTAAATGCGAAGGTACGTCCCTCTCTACCTTGCCAGGCAATTCTCCTCCGCAGCGCATTTCAAGGCGTACAGCTGGACCCGTTGGATGTAGGTGCCTGCTTCGATGAAGTACGGATCGGGAATCAAATCCGGGAGCCCTAGGAGGGAGGAGTGGAACAGGAAGGTCAAGAAGACTCATTCGCCCCCTAAGCAGAGCAAGCAGCTCAGATTTGGGATCTGTTGAGTGTTGGCAGTAAAATAATAATAATAATAATAATAATAATAATAATAATAATAATAAAAATTCAACATACACCGCCCTATGTGACGCGGCAGCTAAAAAAGCCAATGCAATTCTGGGCTGCATCAATAGGAGTATAGCATCTAGATCAAGGGAAGTAATAGTGCCACTGTATTCTGCTCTGGTCAGACCTCACCTGGAGTACTGTGTCCAGTTCTGGGCACCACAGTTCAAGAAGGACACTGACAAACTGGAACGTGTCCAGAGGAGGGCAACCAAAATGGTCAAAGGCCTGGAAACGATGCCTTATGAGCAACGGCTAAGGGAGCTGGGCATGTTTAGCCTGGAGAAGAGGAGGTTAAGGGGTGATATGATAGCCATGTTCAAATATATGAAAGGAGGTCATATAGAGGAGGGAGAAAGGTTGTTTTCTGCTGCTCCAGAGAAGCGGACACGGAGCAATGGATCCAAACTACAAGAAAGAAGATTCCACCTAAACATTAGGAAGAACTTCCTGACAGTAAGAGCTGTTTGACAGTGGAATTTGCTGCCAAGGAGTGTGGTGGAGTCTCCTTCTTTGGAGGTCTTTAAGCAGAGGCTTGACAACCATATGTCAGGAGTGCTCTGATGGTGTTTCCTGCTTGGCAGGGGGTTGGACTCGATGGCCCTTGTGGTCTCTTCCAACTCTATGATTCTATGATTCTATACCCAGAGGTCTCAGGGCAGTTTACAACAAGACCACAACATATAAAATCAATCAAAGAGCAGTAACCCAATAACCCCACCCTCCAAAAGCCACATTCTAAAAGGGTGCTGGATGTCAATAAGATCAACCAAAGGCCTGGTTAAAAAGGAATGTTTTTGCCTGGTGCCTAAAGGTGTATAAGGAAGGCGCCAGGCGAACTTCCCTGGGGGTGCAGGAATCTCAGCGAAAGCAGCCCTGCTTAAAAACTTACAAGGAGGGTGAGTCCACAACCTCCTGAGGGAGACCGTTCCACTGCCAAACAACTCTTAACCATCAGAAAGTTGTTCCTGGTATTTTAGTCTCCTTTCTTGTAATTTGAAGCCGTCTAAACAAGTTAGATTTGTTGCCCTTTACCATAAAGTCCCAGGGCAGGTTACAACAACGAAGAGCTATCTACCTATCATCTATCCATCTATCTATCTATCTATCTATCTATCTATCTATCTATCTATCTATCTATCTATCATCTACAACCATTAACTTTTTTTCTTGCAAACATTTTTATTTGTCTTTACAAATACAAAGTTATAATAATCCAAATATATATCCATATGCGGGTGGCTCTGTGGGTTAAACCACAGAGCCTAGGACTTGCTGATCAGAAGGTTGGTGGTTCAAATCCCCGTGCCGGGGTGAGCTCCCGTTGCTCGGTCCCTGCTCCTGCCAACCTAGCAGTTCGAAAGCACATCAAAGTGCAAGTAGATAAATAGGTACCACTCCGGCGGGAAGGTAAACGGCGTTTCTGTGCGCTGCTCTGGTTCGCCAGAAGCGGCTTAGTCATGCTGGCCACATGACCCAGAAGCTGTACGCTGGCTCCCTCGGCCAGTAAAGCGAGATGAGTGCCGCAACCCCAGAGTCGGCCATGACTAGACCTAATGGTCAGGGGTCCCTTTACCCTTTACATTTATATCCATATGCAGAGATTCCTCCAAATCTCGGGACTTCCCCTCCACCCCCTTCCATGGAGTCTCATTTTGAACATTTACAACTGCATATTCTTCCATACGCCAACTTTTATATCAATCTGTATTGTCCATGGTATGTGTTACTCTACAAGAGAAAATCCTGCAAGCTACAACCATTAAAACCAGTCCCATCCAGGCATGTCCAACAGGTAGATCACGATCTACCGGTAGATCACTGAACATCTGTGGCAGATCACTGGCAGATTATTGGCTCCAACCAAAGGAACTCAACCACTTTGTCTCCCCTAAAAAAAGCTAAACAACTTTTCGCTGAACCCCCCAAAACGGGCCTTCCTCCTTCCTAAAAAAAGTTCATCAACTTTGAACCCCAAAACAGGGGGTAGATCGCTGGCCACTCTCTTGGGAGTTGGCCATCCCTACAAACAATATATAACACCCATAAATATCTGAAGGGCTGAGACATGGAAAATCAGATAATTACAAGAAAAGTGCCAGCCATTTCATTAAAAGCAGCCAGTTCCCTAAAGATTTACAAACTCACATCCGAAAGCAGTTTACAACACGATGGCATATGTAAAACAGTTATATATATATCTAAAACAATTGTTTTTTAAAAAAGCAATGAAAAGTGATAAATATAAAACAGCAGTGGCACGTACGTACAATCAGCTCAGATCCCAGATGTGCAGGCAGCTGTGCCAGCACTTCAGTCCACTTCGCCTAGTGTTGTCTGCACTGACTGGCAACATCTAGAGCAACTCTCTAGTTTCCCAGGCAGGCAGCATCTCCCAGCCCTACCTGGAGATTCCTTTAGGGAACTTCCTTGGGCAAAGCAGGTGCTCTCTCACTCCTCTCTGCCCCCCACACCAGCGCCCCCCTCCCAGGCCATAGTCAGCCTGAGACACTTAACCTCAGGGTTCTGAGTTCAAATCCCAATTTGGGCGAAAGATTCCTGCTGGACTAAATGGTCCAACTCTACAACTCTTAATATTTAGGGTTCTTTGCCCCATCACCCCTAATACACCCCAACCAGCTCACCATGATGAAAGAATCGGGTCCCATAGCCCGGCCTCCGGTTGGGGG
Organism: Podarcis muralis; assembly: GCF_964188315.1. Taxonomy (NCBI): domain Eukaryota; kingdom Metazoa; phylum Chordata; class Lepidosauria; order Squamata; family Lacertidae; genus Podarcis; species Podarcis muralis. Next base: position 7,346,603 of record NC_135672.1, on the reverse strand, counting down.
TGCTTGCCGTCGAAGGGCGCTGCCTGGCGCCGGGGTAGACTTCGTAGAAGATGCTGTTCCACCGCTGGAAGGGGTTCCGCGGGTCGTCCCTGGTCGAGGCGCTGGGGGGCGTCTGGAAACCCTCTTCCTCGGGGACGGGGTCCCCCTGAATCTCGTTGCCCCCCATCGGAGGCCAGCTACCAGCCGGGCCGCTCCCTCGATCAGCCCCGGGGGTGACCTGCTGCTGCTCCTGCAGCCGGCTTGGAGAAGGGGTCCCGGGAGCCGAGTCATTGCGCCCTCGGGGACCCCTGTCCGCGCTGACGGGCGCATCTCCCCGGCTGGCCTCGACGGCGCGGACCCCCATCCCGGAGCCTTCTTCCCCCCAACCGGGGAAGCCCCGGGTGGCCTGGAGGGCGACGGGTCCGGCCCGCGGGACGCGCCCGGGAGCCGGCGGGGTCCGGAGCGCTCCGCCGTGGGGGCGCGCGGCGATGCTGAGGTAGAGGCTCTGGGGCTGCTGGTGGTCGCCGGCGGGACCCCGACGGGGCGGCCGCAGGCGGGCGGCGCTGTTGAAGAGGCTGAAGAGCCTCCCTCCGCTCTCCCAGCGGATCTGCTGCCTCCAGGGATGCTGGCCGGCCGCGCCGTCGGGGCGCGCCGCCAGCAGCAGCAACAACATTGGCAGGAGCAGCAGGCACGACAGCGCCGTCGAGGGGCGCCCTTCCGCGGCCATGGCGAGCGCACCGAGCCAGCCAAGCCAGGAATGGGCACCCGGGGCTGCGGGGAGAAGGTGGAGGGGCCAGCCACCGCCCCACCCGACGGCTCCCCACCCACTTTTCCCAGGCAGCCGTCCAACCGGAGGAGCGGAGGGAGGCGCACCATGGACAGCGCCCTCCCCTCGGGCTCGCCGCCTCCTCCTCCATTTCACTCGACAACAACTTTTTTAAAAAATATTTTATTAAGGATTTTCTTGTTTTACAGAAGTGTAGTGGCTCGTTTTTTTTTTCCCATGTAACATTTTTACAAATCCGTTTCATTTGTTGAGGCATTAGGGGGAGAAGAAAAAAGAAAGAAAAAAGAAAGGGGGGTGGAGAGAGGGAAGATGGATAGGGGTGGGGTGGGGTGGCGGTGTTTCTATTATGTTTAATGTATGTAGAGTTTGGGGTCAGCGTTGCTTGTGTTGTTCACTTGTGTTCCTTTGGTGGTGAGAGAGGTTGGGGTTGGCCTAGGGCAGGGGTCTGAAACCTGCGGCTCCGGAGCCACATGTGGCTCTTTTACACCTTTGCCGCGGCTCCGGGGCGGATACTGGCGAGGGGAGGAGGCGCATTGTGCGCCCCAACACTCCCCACTGTGGCGGGCGCTGTACTGGCTGTGACGTCGCATGGGGCGGTGCGTGCGTTACGATCCTGTATATATAGCATTAAGGTAAGAAACAATATATACAGTGTTATATTTGTTTTAAATGCCGCAATGGTTTTGCGGCTCCCAGGTGTTTTTTTCTTCGGAAACGGGTCCAAGTGGCTCTTTTTGTCTTAAAGGTTGCAGACCCTTGGCCTAGGGTGTGATTATTTGCTTGTGACATGCTGTGGTGATCTTTGTTTTCGTGTGTGAGGTGGGTGGGTGTTTTGGATCAGGTTAGCCATATTGATTTGTATGCTGTTGGTGGATTATTGTCATTGTCCTGTTGGGCTGTGTATGTGATAAAGGGGAGCCATAAAGGGGAGAAGGTGTCTTCTTCTGTTTGTCCCCGTGTCAGTTTCAGTTTATTAGTTAATTTTTCTAGTAGGGCTGTTTCCCATACTATTTGGTACCACTGGTCCATGCTTACTCCTGACAAGTCCCTCCAGTGTCTGGTTATGGTGTTTCTGGCTGCTGAGAGCAGGTGGGTTATGAGTTCTTTGTGGTGTAAATGGGCATTGTTGTCTTGGAAGATGTTTAGTAGGGCCAATTCTGGGGTGATGTCTATTGCTTGCTTAGTTATTTTACATATTTCTTGTATGGCTGTTGTCCAGAATAGTTGGATTTTGGGACACTCCCACCACATGTGGAGGTATGTGCCTGTGGAGGTGCACCCTCTCCAGCATTTTGGTGAGGTTCCTGGGTGTATTAGCGCTAGTTTCCTTGGTGTTAGGTACCACCTGTAGGTGAGTTTCTTTCTTTTCGTTACTCGACAATAACGTTGATCCTTATAATTTATCAGCTCGCAGATGGAGACTCAGTTTCAATCACAGAGCAGAAGTCAGAAGCCAGTTATGGATCAGGGCCCTGTTTCGATGTATTCACCTTCATCAGTTAAAGGGTTGTGTAAGTTTGAAGACTTTTGGATAAATATATCCTGTTATTTTCTACGTTTCTCAGGGAGATCAAAGTGTAAAGTAAAGGGACCCCTGACCATTAGGTCCAGTCGTGACCGACTCTGGGGTTGCGGCACTCATCTCACTTTACTGGCCGAGGGAGCCGGCGTACAGCTCATGTGGCGTACAGGTCATGTGGCCAGCAGGACTAAACCGCTTCTGGTGAACCAGAGCAGCGCACGGAAACGCCGTTTACCTTCCCGCTGGAGTGGTACCTATTTATCCACTTCCACTTTGACGTGCTTTCAAACTGCTAGGTTGGCAGGAGCAGGGACTGAGCAACGGGAGCTCACCCCGTCTCGGGGATTCGAACCGCCGACCTTCTGATCGGCAAGTCCTAGGCTCTGTGGTTTAACCCACAGCGCCACCCGCGTCCCCCATAGATCAAAGTGTACCTTGAGCTTTTCTGTGCGTTATTGTCCAGTGAAAAAGAGAAAATCTAACAGAGATTACAGACTCAAACTCATAAAGATATGTATAACACAATAACACAATAATTCGTTGCAAAGATTTTCTCTTTTTCTCTTGTAATCTCTACTTGAGTTTGTAATTCTTGTGAGAATACATACTTTTGAATGGATTAGTTTTTGTTACTATTTACTACTGACATGTGAGTAGCGACCACTCCCACTATTGAAACTTACATTGGCCTGAGTTCTTGGTGGGCTTTTTTCTTGGTATATTTAATAACAAGAACTCCAACTTATTTAATGTGCCAAGCCCTGGCATTCAAGCAGGGTCACGGCCTGGTAAATTTCCTTTCCATTGCCAGTGTCGTCTCCCGGTGGAAAAATGTTGGCAAACTCTGACGAGGAAGTGGAGCCAAATTGCTGCTTTCTGGACTCCGGCTAAATAAAGACTCCAGTCAATATTTGGCCAGAGCCCCTCAAGGAAACAGCTCATCACTCCCCTCCGTATTATTATTATTTTTGCCCCTGTTCGCCACGCTCCCCACCAATTCCTCCCGAAAGAATGTGCCGTGCACAAGGAGCCCAGTGAGTTGACGCAGGAACGCACGCCCCGGGCTAATATTTGGTGTCGCCGGACAAACTTAAATTTGTTGATGGTGTGAAGGCCAGGAAGCGGAGACGTTTGTGGCTTGACATTGTGTCCGGAAGAAACCTCCTTTGTGTGGAAGGGAGTGATTGAAAAGGAACACACATGCGTTTGTGGGGTGGTGGGGGTCCTGATACAGGGTTATGGGGCTGGTCCTTCAGGCTTGTTCTAAGAATGCCAAGGCCTCAAATATCAAATAAATTTTCATATAATTTACAAGGCAAACACATACATAAGTCTATGAACCACATGTCTGAAATAGTACATGAGAGCATGAGATAATCAGACCCCCTGTAATAGTGTATGTATGAACTTTGACAATTCTAGGTTATATTTTAGTGATCAAGATTTAATATATATTTTTAACTGCCGCTATATCTGAATTGTCTCTGCTATAAGGTAAAGGTAAAGGTACCCCTGCCCGTACGGGCCAGTCTTGACAGACTCTAGGGTTGTGCGCCCATCTCACTCAAGAGGCCGGGGGCCAGCGCTGTCCGAAGACACTTCCGGGTCATGTGGCCAGCGTGACATCGCTGCTCTGGCGAGCACACGGAAACGCCGTTTACCTTCCCGCTAGTAAGCTGTCCCTATTTATCTACTTGCACCCGGGAGTGCTTTCGAACTGCTAGGTTGGCAGGCGCTGGGACTGAACAACGGGAGCGCACCCCGCCGCGGGGATTCGAACCGCCGACCTTTCGATCAGCAAGCCCTAGGCGCTGAGGCTTTTACCCACAGCGCCACCCGTGTCCCAATGTCTCTGCTATACCCAATTGGAATTCCATGTATTCCTGTTGTGTTTTATGATTTTCCTGATATTGTAAGTGAGCCGGAACTGGTCTGTGACCGTAATAATAAAATTCATTCCTACATATGAACTTTGATTGGCTTGTTCGTATGGTTTGAGTGATGCCGTTGTTCTATTATATATTCTCTACTAACTACTAGCTGCCCACCCGACAAGATGCCTGGCCTATCGCCGCCGCCTCGTGCCCTGCTCTGCCCTGCCTGCGAACCTCAACAGCTGGCCCAGAGCGCACTGCCCCCCCAAAGTCAACAACTCTGGGCAATGGGGGGGGGATTTTTGCACCCCAGCGCCGCATATGCTTAAGACTGCCCTGATCAAGGGTCTCGAAACCAAGCCTGATGAGGAACGGTTGAAGGAGCTGGGGATGCTGCTCCAGAGAAGTGGACACGGAGCAATGGATCCAAACTACAAGAAAGAAGATTCCACCTAAACATTAGGAAGAACTTCCTGACAGTAAGAGCTGTTCAACAGTGGGATTTGCTGCCAAGGAGTGTGGTGGAGTCTCCTTCTTTGGAGGTCTTTAAGCAGAGGCTTGACAACCATATGTCAGGAGTGCTCTGATGGTGTTTCCTGCTTGGCAGGGGGTTGGACTCGATGGCCCTTGTGGTCTCTTCCAACTCTATGATTCTATGTTTAGCCTGGGTGAGAGGAGATAGGACAGTATTAACCCCTCCATGCGTTCATGAGACTTAAGCAGGTTGGTTCTATCAGGCTAAATATTTCATGTTTCACTGCTTGTGTAAGGAAGTCTGGCTTCTCGGGGCCCAAGAAGAAACGCAAAGAGTTGCACCTGTTCCAATTACACTGAAATCTAGGGAATTATGATGCCTTTGTTATGGAACAGTCAGCGGCGGTCCCCGGGGTCTCCGATTTCAGCAGCGCCAAAATTCGGTGGTACTCTGCCTCTCAACTTCCATTATGCATCGTTTTTCCAAAGTTTTTCCCAGAGGAAAAGTGACTTGAAGTTCACAGCGTGTTATTCTTCAAAGGAGAACTACTTGAAAATGATTTACAGATGGTATTTAATGCCAAGTTGGCTTGCTAAGGGGATGCGCGTGGCGCTGTGGGTTAAACCACAGAGCCTAGGACTTGCCAATCAGAAGGTCGGCGGTTCGAATCACCGCAACAGGGTGAGCTCCCATTGCTCGGTCCCTGCTCCTGCCAACCTAGCAGTTCGAAAGCACACCAGTGCAAGTAGATAAATAGGTACCGCTCCAGTGGGAAGGTAAATGGTGTTTCCATGCGCTGCTCTGGTTTGCCAGAGGCGGCTTAGTCATGCTGGCCACATGACCCAGAAGCTGTACGCCGGCTCCCTCGGCCAATAAAGCGAGATGAGCGCCGCAACCCCAGAGTCGGCCACGACTGGACCTAATGGTCAGGGGTCCCTTTATAGGCTTGCTAAGATATATAAAACTGAATAAGATAAATGCTGGAGATGCAAAGAGGCAGAGGGAACTTACTTTCATATGTGGTGGACCTGTAAAAGGGTAAAATGATCCATACTGAATTGAAAAAAAAATGTTTAAAAGTACTTTCCCAAAAAACCCAGAGTCCTTTCTGTTGGGAATAATTCAGACGGAAATTCCCAGGTGTCAAAAAAGGTTATTTATGTGTGCTACTACTGCGGCCCGTGTTTTGTTAGCTCAAAAATGGAAAATGAGCGAGGTCCCAAATAAAGAAGAATGGCAACTTGACAGAATATGTGCAGCTGGCAGATTTAACATATAGAATGAGAGAAGAAGAAGAACATAATTGGAGAAGATTGGAAAACATTTTTTTAATATATGGGAAATAACTGTGTACAGCTGAAAATGCTGGCAGCATTATGATAAATTCAGCAGTGTAAATAAGTTTTGATGGATGCAGTAATGGAATACAGAATGGTATAGCTTTTGTAAAATATGCAGGGATTTATGGATATGAAAAATGAACCATGGAAAGAGAAGAAGGGAAGTCATCGATACCTTAAGGATGTAGAAATGAGTACTTTAAATTGTAAAACAGAAAATTTAGTAAAAATAATATATATAAACTTCCATTATGTATTGTACTCCCCTAAATCCACCTCTGTAAGATTCCTGACTATCTCAGTCGCAGAAGAAAAAGCACTGCCTTGCTGTTTGCTTTTAAGCCTAAATGTCCCTTTTGTGCATTGTCTAGCATCCATTGGTGAAATGGTTGTTCCACTCCAATGTTTTGCTGGCATTGCTGCTGTTTGCGCTTCAATAAGTCTAGACACCCCGATACACCCTCAGAAGGACTTAAGATGAACATCGTGTGACTTTAATAATATTGTTAAAAGCATTCCAGTGATTGTTGGGAAGAAGGTTAGCAGCGGGAAAACCCGTAATTGTCTTAGTTAACTGAAGCATGCAGTTCTTCCCCATATAACCTTTTTTTTCTTTTTTGGGGGGGGCAAAGAATTTCCACACATATAATGCATTTTGAATGTTATTATCACCAAATAATATCCTTTTCTTGCAGCACATGCCACCCCAGTATATACCTTTTTTTTAAACACATTACTTGGCTGGAGGAATAACGGTGCAAAATTTGGAAAAGTCAAGTGCAGATTTCGAAGGATGGGTGTGCTTCAGTTTGTTTGTTGTCTCGAAAAGTGGGATTAAGATTGGTGCACCTTTAAATGTTTTCTTCTTGTCCTTCCTAGTCCAATGCCCTTCCTTCCTTCCTTCCTTCCTTCCCTCCCTTTCCCTTCCCAACCAATCATTTCCATATTTTAAAAAGTAATTATTATTCTTTTCTGTGTCCTCCTTATTTAGACACTCCTGCACACCTCAGAGCTTTCAAATGGTTCAGTTTCATTACTGACACAGGTGTTTTTTACAGATTTCCAGTAAGACATATTAAAATATTCCAACAAAGACTATATTTTGTTCCTTCCGGCAGCTAGACTGGTGACTGGGAGCGGCCGCTGAGACCACATAACACCAGACCTGAAAGACCTACACTGGCTCCTAGTATGTTTCCGAGCACAATTCAAAGTGTTGGTGCTGACCTTGAAAGCCCTAAACGGCCTCAGCCCAGTAGACCTGAAGGAGCGTCTCCACCCCCATCGTTCAGCCCGGACACTGAGATCCAGCGCCGAGGGCCTTCTGATGGTTCCCTCCCTGCGAGAAGCAAAGTTACAGGGAACCAGGCAGAGGGCCTTCTTGGTGGTGGCGCCCGCCCTGTGGAACGCCCTCCCATCAGATATCAAAGCGATAAACAACTACCTGACATTCAGAAGACATCTGAAGGCAGCCCTGTTTAGGGAAGCAATAAAATGTTTGACGTTTTATTGCATTTTTAATATTTGGTTGGAAGCCTCTGAGAATGGCTGGGGAAACCCAGCCACATGGGTGGGGTACAAATAATAAATTCTTCTTCTTCTTCTTCTTCTTCTTCTTCTTCTTCTTCTTCTTCTTCTGGCGAAGGCAGGGCCGTTAAAGTGGTACAATGCCACTTCCAATGTACAGTGGTACCTTGGGTTAAGAACTTAATTTGTTCTGGAGGTCCGTTCTTAACCTGAAACTGTCTGTAACCTGAAGCACCACTTTAGCTAATGGGGCCTCCTCCTGCTGCCACCGCGCGATTTCTGTTCTCATCCTGAAGCAAAGTTCTTAACCCGAGGTCCTATTTCTGGGTTAACGGAGTCTGTAACCTGAAGTGTCTGTAACCCGGGGTACCACTGTAGAGTGAAACTGGGTGCTCTCAACTGGCCCAGTGTGGTGTAGTGGTTAAGAGCGGTAGACTTGTAATCTGGTGAACCGGGTTCGCTTCCCCGCTCCTCCACATGCAGCTGCTGGGTGACCTTGGGCCAGTCACACTTCTTTGAAGTCTCTCAGCCCCACTCACCCCACAGAGTGTTTGTTGTGGGGCAGGAAGGGAAAGGAGAATGTTAGCCGCTTTGAGACTCCTTCGGGTAGTGATAAAGTGGGATATCAAATCCAAACTCTTCATCTTCTTCTTGTCCTGTCCTGGGTATGTGTGTGTGTGTGTGTGTTTGGCTGTCTAGCCGACCACAGGGTCTGGGAGTGGGGAGAAGAGTCCTCTCTTAAGCCAAAATGGGCATTTGGGGGGGGGGTGATGTCCACTTGTCTACCAAAACCACTGGCTGGCTGAGAACTACAAGATGCATCTGTTTCTGGCAGAAAGGAAGACTTCAGGACTTTTCGAGGCTTTGTTTACCCAGGCGCTGTTTCTTCCCTCAAGGTGTTTCCCAACACAGAGGCGCTTTTCATAAAGGCTTCAAAAAGCAGTGGGTGGGTCAGAGCATCTCTGAGAGAAGGTGGTTGAGGTGGGAGAGGCCCTTTTGAGGCCAGCCGGCTGCTCCTTCCTGGACGGGGGACTCCTGAAATAACCCCAAAAGCCTCACCTGACCATCCAGGCTAAGAATAGCAGCACCTGTTGGCAAGAGCATCCCTGGTCACACCCTCCAGCAAAACGCCAGAGGGCAAACTTCGGAGAAGTCCCCCTCTTTCCTTTTTCCTTTCTCCTTCTGTGATGGAACTCCTATTTGGGGACTTCCCTGGCTTTTCTCTGGCGAACAGTTCAAGTCTCCACCTCCATCGTTCTGTCTGGACACTGAGATCCAGCTCCGAGGGCCTTCTGGCGGTTCCCTCATTGCGAGAAGCAAAGCTACAGGGAACCAGACAGAGGGCCTTCTTGGTGGTGGCACCCATCCTGTGGAACGCCCTCCCAGCAGATGTCAAGGAGATAAATGACTATCTGACTTTTAGAAGACATCTGAAGGAAGCCCTGTTTAGGGGAGTTTTTAAAGTTGGATATTTTATCATGTTTTTAATATTCTGTTGGGAGCCATGCAGAGTGGGAGATTGGCAGGATATTAATAATAATTTATTATTATTATTATTATTATTATTATTATTATTATTATTATTACCGTACTGATGGCTTCAATTAATTTGCCATTAATTTGATTTTGAACTGATTTCTAAAATGAATTGATTTTAGAATGTTGTGTTACTTTTATTGTTGTTAGCTGCTCTGAGCCCGGTTTCGGCTTGGGAGGGCGGGATATAAATAAAATTTTAATACTATTAGTGGTTATGTAAGCTTACAGAATACTTAGAATTAGCCAAATTGACAGACATAATAAGACAAAAACCAAAAAGTGAAGTAAAAAAAGAATGGGAGTGCCTAAAGGAATACCTCAAAAGTCAAGGTTCGAGGACAGAAATCTGGCTGAGTCTGGAATAACCGTGTGAAGTGAAAGGATATGAAAGAAGGATTTATATCTGGATGTTAGGATAGAGATGATAAAGAAGACAGGAAGACACAATGAGAGATAAAGGAGGTGCTGCGGGACTGGTGGAAGTCAATGTCTTCTTGTTGTTTTAGTGTTTATAGTATTGCAAGATATTTATTTGTTGCGTTTTGTTGTTGTTGTTTTTAGTTGTTCCTTTCTTTAGTTTTCGAATGTTGGTTTTTGTGTGCTGTGTATTGTTATTTTTCGATATTTCTCGTGTTGTTGTGTGGAAAATACTAATAAAAATCACAGTGGTACCTCGCAAGACGAATGCCTCGCAAGACAAAAAACTCGCAAGACGAAAGGGTTTTTTGTTTTTTGAGCTGCTTCGCAAGATGATTTTCCCTATGGGCTTGCTTCGCAAGACGGAAACGTCTTGCAAGTTTGTTTCCTTTTTCTTAACACCGTTAATACGGTTGCGACTTGACTTCGAGGAGCGACTCATAGAACGCGGCGTGGTAGCCTTTTTTGAGGTTTTTGAAGACTTTGGTGATTTTTGAAGCTTTTCCAAAACTTTACCGACACCGTGCTTCGCAAGACGAAAAAAATCGCAAGACGACAAAACTCGCGGAACGAATTAATTTTGTCTTGCGAGGCACCACTGTATTTTTTTTAAAAAAAAATATTATTATTCAAGTTACAAGAAAGCAGATCCCGACTAAACATCTGTAAGAGCTTTTCGGACAGTGGAAGGGAGTCTTGCGTCTCCTCAAACACGACCTTTCTGCATCCTCCCTCCCTAGGCAGCCCGCTCACCTTGCCTCATTGGTGTGCCTGCCCTGGGGTTTAGTTCTGCATGCAGTTTTGCAGCACTGTCGAATTTTAATACCTGCCCTTAAGCAGAGCAACACCAGGAAGCCTCCCTGTCAAAATCTTGCAAGGGAGAAAGCCTTTCTGGGTTGCCCTCTTCTGGCAGAATTCAAAACTGCTTGTCCCTAGATTGCAATCAGAATTGCATCTACTGCCACGGTCTACTTCTCCACCATAACTTCCACGTTGCATAGGAGCTGGATGCATGGGACCTTCAAATGTTGCAGTGGGGTTGCGGCGCTCATCTCGCTTTATTGGCCAAGGGAGCCGGCGTACAGCTTCCAGGACATGTGGCCAGCAGGACTAAGCCGCTTCTGGCGAACCAGAGCAGCGCACAGAAACGCCGTTTACCTTCCCGCCAGAGTGGTACCTATTTATCTACTTGCACTGGCGTGCTTTCAAACTGCTAGGTTGGCAGGAGCACGGACCGAGCAATGGAAGCTCACCCCGTCGCGGGGATTTGAACCACCGACCTTCTGATCGGCAAGTCCTAGGCTCTGTGGTTTAACCCACAGCGCCACCCGCGTCCCCCTAAGGAACAATATCCTCAGGCAATTTCTTAAAATGGCCTTGTGCAAAAGCACAGAGGGTGTGACATAAAATCTCAGATCTGTAAAAACCTTCCCTGCAGGCAGCTCTAAAACGATGAGATCCAAATAGTTTCTGGTGATCTGGTGTGATGCAATGCCAAACTTTGGCAGAAGTTTCGTTTTGTTTTTCAGGAAAAAAACCCGTGCCAGTTTGAAGTGAATTGGATGGTGTTGGTGTTTGGGTGACCTCGTCACCCCCCAGGTTTGAGGGTCTGTTTGTGGGGTGCTGCAAAATGGGTTTTTTTTCGCTGTAAAACTTTTCCCCAAATTTGGTGCCGGTTTGGAGTGAATTGGACAAAGCTGGATTTCGGGGTGTTAACTATGAACCTGTTTGATGTAGCTATTACTCGAATGTGGGACGCTGCAAAACATGCAAAGGGGATCACATATTTTGGGGTTCACGGTTAATGAAGCTCACAATTTCTATGAGAGCGGGGCGGGGGGGGTCGGTTTCCTCTGTCCACACCGTCCAGATTTATATTTTATACGAAAGAAAATTTTAAACGTTTGTAGGTTTGAATTGAAATGCTTTGTAATGTGAAAATAAGGAACCGATTCACATTTAAGGAAGTATTTTTTATAAAAAAAGAAGATTTAAAGTAAAAAAAACGGTTATGGAAATGCGAAAATTTATTAATAGATGTTTGGAAGTCGGAAAGAGGGAGGGAAGGAAGTCGGTGCTCTGTCTGAGCAATGCTTTATGTTTTAGATTATAATAATAATAATAATTTATTATTTGTACCCTGCCCATCTGGCTGGGTTTCCCCAGCCTCTCTGGGCGGCTTCCACAGAAACCAAAAATACAGTAAAATCACACATTAAAAACTTCCCTGAAGATGTCTTAAGATGTCTTCTGAATGTCAGGTAGTTGTTTATCGCTTTGACATCTGATGGGAGGGAGTTCCACAGGGCGGGCGCCACTACCGAGAAGGCCCTCTGCCTGGTTCCCTGCAGCTTTGTTTCTCGCAATGAGGGAACCGCCAGAAGGCCCTCAGCGCTGGACCTCAGCGTCCAGGCAGAACGATGGGGGTGGAGATGCTCCTTCAGGTATACTGGGCTGAGACCATTTAGGGCTTTCAAGGTCAGCACCAACACTTTGAATTGTGCTCGGAAACGTACTGGGAGCCAATGTAGGTCTTTCAAGACCAGTGTTATGTGGTCTCGGCGGCCTCCCCCAGTCACCAGTCTAGCTGCCGCATTCTGGATTAGATTCATGTAATGAAATGTAACTAAATATGGAAAACTCAATTAAAAAAATGAAGTTGTTGAGCTTTTTTGACAATTTTACCCCACAACATGTACTACCACAGGAGCCGGATTAGGCCCCCAAAGCAGACTTTGGACATGCCTGCTTTATCCCCTTTCAAACCATCTGCTACTTGAAAGCATCCCTCCAGGGACTTGAGAATTTAATGAGTTTTCAAGTGAGGGGCTCCTGGAGAGGTAGATTGCCCTTTCCTCCTTTGATCTTCCCTCCAGACGTGTCTCCATCCCGTCTCAGGTGCCTCAGAGGTGCTGACTCCAGAGATAACACTTTCCTGCTATGTCCCAAGCCCCCTTTCGCCCTCTCTTGGCAGCCGCCTCCGCTTGACCCAGAAGACAGAGGTCCCTGTAGCAGAGAATCTCCCAGCCCAGAAGGATGCTATTTCTCTCCTGGTTCGTTTGTCTCTCCAGCTCTCTCAGTAAGTCTTCTTTCCTCCTTCCTTTTGGGGTGTGCTGGGTTCAGGGAGATGCCTTCGCAAGTGATGCATGCATAGGGCTACATTTAGGTTTGATGAAGCCCTAAGCTACTGAAGGTAATGGGGCCCTTTAAGAAGGCTGATTGCCGAAGAACTGATGCTGTTGAATTCTGGTCCTGGAGGAGACTCTTGAGAGTCCCATGGACTGCAAGAAGATCCAACCTCTCCATTCTTAAGGAAATCAGCCCCGAGTGCTCACTGGAAGGGCAGATCCTGAAGCTGAGGCTCCAAGACTTTGGCCACCTCATGAGAAGAGAAGACTCCCTGGAAAAGACCCTGATGTTGGGAAAGATGGAGGGCAGAAGGAGAAGGGGACGACAGAGATGGTGGGACAGTGTTCTCGAAGCTACAAAAATGAGTCTGACCAAACTGCGGGAGGCAGTGGAAGACAGGAGTGCCTGGCGTGCTCTGGTCCAGGGGGTAACGAAGAGTTGGGCATGACTAAACGACTCAACAACAACAACAACAACAACAAATATGTCCAGCTGTCCTTTGTCAACAACAAATTGTCACTGTTTTTGTGTGTGTGTTGAATAAAAGCTATATGGCAGTGGTGGCCAAACTTGGCCCTCCAGATGTTTTGGGACTACAATTCCCATCATCCCTGACCACTGGTCCTGTTAGCTAGGGATGATGGGAGGTGTAGTCCCAAAACATCTGGAGGGCTGAGTTTGGCCACCACTGCTATATGGTAATTTATAGACCTAATAGGGATCTAAAGCCATTTGCACATAACAAAATACGTATTTTACCAAAGTCCTTGTTGAACTGAAATACAAGTATGAAGTACAGTGGTACCTTGGGTTAAGTACTTAATTCGTTCCGGAGGTCCGTACTTAACCTGAAACTGTTCTTAACCTGAAGCACCACTTTAGCTAATGGGGCCTCCCGCGCCGCCGGAGCCCGGTTTCTGTTCTCATCCTAAAACAAAGTTCATAACCTGAAGCACTATTTCTGGATTAGGGAAGTCTGTAACCTGAAGCGTATGTAAGCTGAGGTACCACTGTATATGAATAGCGAAATACAATTAAGAAGTATATGAACAGTGAAATAATTGTTAAGCTCAAACTTAAAATGTTTTTTTTTTAAATTTATAACAGACTTAATAATGCAAACACATTGGCATTTGGCAATAACAAAAGTTCCTTTAGAAACACAGTTTACAAAGGCTCATAATCTAGTCTCTAGAAACTTGCTAGAACATGAAATAATAATAGGTGTAAATATATGATGCAAACTGCTAATAATTATAAATAGCAGACTGTAGGCACCCTATATATAGAAGGGAACAAACCAGTGATATTTTAGGGAGCAGGCTAGCAGGCGGGGCCCTTTACTTACATCATAGGAGCCTACAAAACACAAAACACTGTTGCTGTATGTAGGTTTTGTTTTATTTGTTTATTATCTTATATTTAGGAAATGTACAGGGACTGGTTGCATGGCAACATGTGTAAATGGCTTTAGATTCTTATGAGGTCCACAAATTGTCATAGAGCATATATTCAAACCAAAAAACAGCAACAATTTGTTGTTGACAAAGGACAGCTGGACATATAAAGGGCCCCATTACCTTCAGTAGGGACGTGGGTGGCGCTGTGGGTTAAACCAGAGAGCCTAGAACTTGCCAATCAGAAGGTTGGTGGTTTGAATCCCCGCGACGGGGTGAGCTCCCGTTGCTCGGTCCCTGCTGCTGCCAACCTAGCAGTTCGAAAGCACGTCAAAGTGCAAGTAGATAAAAAGGTACCGCTCTGGCGGGAAGGTAAACGGCGTTTCCGTGCACTGCTCTGGTTCGCCAGAAGCGGCTTAGTCATGCTGGCCACATGACCCGGAAGCTGTACGCTGGCTGCCTCGGCCAGTCAAGCGAGATGAGCGCCGCAACCCCAGAGTCGACCACGACTGGACCTAATGGTCAGGGGTCCCTTTACCTTTACCTTCAGTAGGGACGTGGGTGGCGCGGTGGGTTAAACCACAAAGCCTAGGACTTGCCGATCAGAAGGTTGGTGGTTTGAATCGCGACGGGGTGAGCACTGCTCTGATTCGCCAGAAGCGGTTTAGTCATGCTGGCCACATGACCCGGAAGCTGTACGCCGGCTCCCTTGGCCAATAAAGCGAGATGAGCACCGCAACCCCAGAGTCGGTCACGACTAACGGTCAGGGTCCCTTTACCTTTATTACCTTCAGTAGCTTAGGGCCTCATCAAAACTAAATCTGGTCCTGTATGGAAGGGATCACAAGGGTTGGAAGTTGGCAGGGATCATAAGGGTTCTATAGTCCGCCCCCATTTTTTGCCCAACTTGGTGCTCAAACCCACAGCCTTGGGATTAAGTCTCTGCCGTGCTCTGCCGACTGAGCCATTCCTTTAGTTTCCCTTAAGCAGCTGTTCTCAACCTGTGGGTCCCCAGATGTTATTGGACTACAACTCCCATCATCCCTGAGCTCTGGCCTTGCTAGCTAGGGATGATGGGAGTTGTAGTCCAACAACATCTGGGGACCCACAGGTTGAGAAGGGCTGCAAAGGTTTTCCCGGGTGTTAAGCTGGCGCAAACCGAGTGTTGTGACTTTTAACTCCAGGCATGAGAGCCACCAGCGAGCTCCACGAAGGAAGGAATCTATTTGCCAAGCACGGATGTTGCAAAAGGCGAGTGCGGTCTGTCTACATTGGACATGGTGAGTCGTCTGGAAAGCCAGGTTCTCTTCCAGCTGCTCTGTCTTCTGGTTCCCTCTGCTTGTTTCGTTTTAAACTTTCATATCCCACTTTTCACCCCGTACACTTTGAAGGACGCGAATCCGGGGAGCTATAGTCTGCGCCTAGCGAAACTACAGTTCCCAAAAAAAATTCAGGGGAAGGAGACTGTGTGCTTTAAATGCATAGCGTGGATTTGATCTCCGGCTTTAAAGAACATTGAAAGGCTTTGAGGTGGTGGCAACCAAGGAAACAGCCTTGGGAGAAAAATGGAAGTCTCCCCTTTCTAAAAAAATGGATGAATGAATGAATGCCAACATTAAAAATATGGGGAGGGAAAAAAACAGAACAGGCATGGTGCAGGAAAATATATTGCCCATCAAATGTTAATTATTACAAATTTACAAATGCAACGATTCATGAATCATAGAATCATAGAGTTGGAAGAGACCACAAGGGCCATCAAGTCTAACCCCCTGCCAAGCAGGAAACACCATCAGAGCACTCCTGACATATGGTTGTCAAGCCTCTGCTTAAAGACCTCCAAAGAAGGAGACTCCACCACACTCCTTGGCAGCAAATTCCACTGTCGAACAGCTCTTACTGTCAGGAAGTTCTTCCTAATGTTTAGGTGGAATCTTCTTTCTTGTAGTTTGGATCCATTGCTCCATGTCCGCTTCTCTGGAGCCGCAGAAAACAACCTTTCTCCCTCCTCTATGTGACATCCTTTAACGTCACTTTTAACGGCTGGGCGAACCGATGTGGTACAGTAGTTGAATGTGGAGGTGGGTTCGAATTCCCGCTCTGCCCTTAAGCTTGGGCCAATCACTCGCTCTACGCCTAACCCCCCCTCACAGGGTTGTGGGAATTAACGAAGAAGGCGGAGAACCATATAAACCATGTTGAGCTCCATAGAGGAAAATTTGGCATGTTGTAGATGCAATCAAGGGACATGGGTGGCGCTGTGGGTTAAACCACAGAGCCTAGGACTTTCCAATCAGAAGGTCAGCGGTTCGAATCCCCATGACAGGGTGAGCTCCCGTTGCTCAGTCCCTGCTCCTGCCAACCTAGCAGTTCGAAAGCACGTCAAAAGTGCAAATAGATGAATAGGTACCGCTCCAGCGGGAAGGTAAACGGCGTTTCCGTGTGCTGCTCTGGTCTGCCAGAAGCGGCTTAGTCCTGCTGGCCACATGATCCGGAAGCTGTATGCCGGCTCCCTCGGCCAATAAAGCGAGATGAGCGCCGCAACCCCAGAGTTGGCCACGACTGGACCTAATGGTCAGGGGTCCCTTTACCTTTTAGATGCAATCAATTGATCGATGGACCAGTCAAATAAAGTCAAACCACTGGTTTAGATGCATACGATCTGTATATAAACTGTTTTCCACATATATAAACCTCCCCCACTTTTTTTTTTTTTTGCTTTATAGCAGGCTCCCCCGCCCCCCCCCACCTGTAGTCCTCTAGTCAGGGGAAGCTTACGTCTCAGAGCAAACTTATACATTTCTACTCGGGAGTAAGCCCCACCGATTTCTCTGGGACTTACTCAAAGGTAAGTGCGCATAGGATTGCGGCCTTGAACGATGGCACGTGTAATATTTCAGTCGCATCTCTTACACTCCCGCGCTTTAAATATGTGTGATATTCTGTTTGCTTCTCTGTTCCGGTACAGTATTTTCGTTTAGAATAAATGGAAGAAGAGCAAAAGAGTGATCAAATGCAGAGGCCCATAGAGTGCTGGGAAGAATTTTCATTTTTAAAATTATAATAGAATCATAGAATCCTAGAGTTGGAAGAGACCACAAGGGCCATCGAGTCCAACCCCCTGCCAAGCAGGAAACACCATCAGAGCACTCCTGACATATGGTTGTCAAGCCTCTGCTTAAAGACCTCCAAAGAAGGAGACTCCACCACACTCCTTGGCAGCAAATTCCACTGTCGAACAGCTCTTACTGTCAGGAAGTTCTTCCTAATGTTTAGGTGGAATCTTCTTTCTTATAGTTTGGATCCATTGCTCCGTGTCCGCTTCTCTGGAGCAGCAGAAAACAACCTTTCTCTTAATAATAATAAAGTCCAAATCTTGACATTTTTAAGGCTTCGATCTTCCTTATCCAGAACCTATAGAAACATTTCCTGTATAAAGGTGAGAGGTCCCAGCTGTTGCTTTGACATCTGCATTGCAGATGTCAGAAATGCAAAAAACAAAGGAGGAAAAACACCAAGCCCTCCAGGTCTTCTTAAGAATCAGGTGTGAATTCAGACTCTTTGGGTTTGTTTGTGGGGGTTTTGAGGCGGGGAGCAATCTTTGCATTTCCTTCATCCTATATTTGTACTTTTTGTTCTTCCTGCCTAAGTGCAAGACCTTACATTTGTCCCTGCTGAAATTCATTTTGCCAGCCTGCGCAGAGGTCTCCGATCCGTTAATCAGTCAATAGAAACTTTATTCGCCTCAGCCAACGGCCATAGCAACAAGAGAACATTGTAATATACACGGAAGAAAATGGAAATTAAATATAAAATCACAGTTTAGGGTCCTGAGTCGACAGTCGGATAATGGACCGTCTTTGACATGTTAAGGTCATCTTGAATCCTGAAGATTCTGTCTTCTGCGGCATTAGCTACCCCTCCCAGTTTGGTGTCACTTGTGGATTTGATGTGCAGCATAATAATAATAATAGGGGGGCGCGGGTGGCGCTGTGGGTAAAAGCCTCAGTGCCTTGGGCTTGCCGATCGAAAGGTCGGCGGTTCGAATCCCTGCGGCGGGGTGCGCTCCCGTTGCTCGGTCCCAGCGCCTGCCAACCTAGCAGTTCGAAAGCACCCCCGGGTGCAAGTAGATAAATAGGGACCGCTTACTAGCGGGAAGGTAAACGGCGTTTCCGTGTGCGGCTCTGGCTCGCCAGATGCAGCTTTGTCACGCTGGCCACGTGACCCGGAAGTGTCTCCGGACAGCGCTGGCCCCCGGCCTCTTGAGTGAGATGGGTGCACAACCCCAGAGTCTGTCAAGACTGGCCCGTACAGGCAGGGGTACCTTTACCTTTACAACAACAACAACAACAACAACAATTTATTTATACCCTGCCCATCTGGCTGGGTTTCCCCAGCCACTCTGGGCAGCTTCCAACAGAACACTATAAAATACAATAACCTATCAAACATTAAAAGCTTCCCTAAACAGGGCTGCCTTCAGATGTCTTCAAAAAGTCTGGTAGTTGTTTTTCTCTTTGACACCTGGTGGGAGGGTGTTCCATAGGTCGGGTGCCACCACCAAGAAGGCCCTATGCCTGGTTCACTGTAACTTGGCTTCTCGCAGTGAGGGAACCGCCAGAAGGCCCTCAGCACTGGACCTCAGTGTCTGGGTAGAACGATGGAGATGGAGACGCTCCTTCAGGTATACTGGACCGAGGCTGTTTAGGGCTTTAAAGGTCAGCACCAATACTATGAATCCTTTCAATTCCTTCATCCAGCTTGTTTGTAAATACGTCGGACAACAGGGGCCCAAGACTGAACCCTGCAGTACCTCAATTGTCCCCCCCCCCCGCCAGGATGGCATCGAGAACAGTGGTACCTCTGGTTACGTACTTAATTCGTTCTGGAGGTCCGTTCTTAACCTGAAACTGTTCTTAACCTGGGGTACCAGTTTAGCTAATGGGGCCTCCCGCTGCCGCCATACAATCTCTGTTCTCATCCTGAAGCAAAGTTCTGAACCCGAGATACTATTTCTGGGTTAGCGGAGTCTGTAACCTGAAGCATCTGTAACCCGAGGTACCACTGTACCTGTCATTTGTTGCTGGCTGGGAAGTTTCAACCAGTTCGGAGTTTATCAGGGATGGGCTGTCATTCCTTTATGCCAGCGATGTCCAAACGTGGCCCTCCAGATGTTTTGGGACTACAACTCCCACCATCCCTAGCTAACAGGACCAGTGGTCAGGGATGATGGGAACTGTAGTCCCAAAACAGCTGGAGGGCCAAGTTTGGCCATCACTGCTTTATGTTGTGTTTCTTTGCCACCAGAAGATGGAGCTAGCCCAAAGGCTAAGGGCAGCCTTTGTACCTCTGTCTCGCAGCAGCCAAGATTTAACTACTATTTCTTTGGCGATCCCTCGTAGCCGAGTAAGATTGTCTTCCATGAACACGGTTTTAACAGTGAATCCGTAAGTGACTATGGAGGCCAGTTCTGGATCCACACGTCCTTCCACAGTGAGGACATAGGTTTCCGGACAGGAGTTGATCACAGTGTGCTTTTGCCAAGCGTGCCTTCCTCTTAGCACGTTTCTCCCTTTTGTCCTGAGTTCGAGTGTCTTCAAAGCCCATGACACCTTTGGTAAAGGTTGTTCTGAAACTGGAGCGCTCACAGGCCAGTGTTTCCCAGTTGTCAGTGTTCAGACTACATTTTTAAAGATTTGCCTTGAGACAGTCTTTAAACCTCTTTTGTTGACCACCAGCATTACACTTTCCATTTTTAAGTTCAGAATAGAGTACAGTGGTACCTCGGGTTACATACGCTTCAGGTTACAGACTCCGCTAACCCAGAAATAGTACCTCGGGATAAGAACCTTGCTTCAGGATGAGAAAAGAAATCGTGCTCCGGTGGCGTGGCAGCAACAGGAGGCCCCATTAGCTAAAGCGGTGCTTCAGGTTAAGAACAGTTTCAGGTTAAGAACGGACCTCCAGAACAAATTAAGCACTTAACCCGAGATACCACTGTAGTTCTAGGTTCTGCCAACCTAGCAGTTCGAAAGCACGTCAGAGTGAAAGTAGATAGATAGATACCGCTCCGGCGGGAAGGTAAACGGCGTTTCCATGCGCTGCTCTGGTTCGCCAGAAGCGGCTTAGTCCTGCTGGCCACATGACCCGGAAGCTGGACGCCGGCTCCCTCGGCCAGTAAAGCGAGATGAGCGCCGCAACCCCAGAGTCGGTCAAAAAAACAAACAAAGCAAAACAACAGGGAAACTGATTTTCGGGTTTGGTGGGTGTGTGTCAGTAAATGAGGGGAATTAAGACTAAGAGAGCTGAGTGGGGGGTGCTGGTGTAGTCTCGCTGTATACAAATTGTACAAGTGACAGTAAAGTGTTTCAATGTGCAGGGGGGTTGGACTAGATGACCCTCGGGTCCCTTCCAACTCTACAAGTTTATGATTCTACGAAAAAACGCCCACACCCCAAGCTACACACCAGATCCTTCAGAGGAGGTACAACCAGATCAAGTGACTTGCCTATTTCCTAGACACACACACAGAAACCACCTAGAGACTCCAGCACAGTTTATTTTCTGTGCTAACATGTGGTGGCCTTGCTCCAGCAGTTGCAAGCTCTTTTTAAAAAATCCACATTTTCAGCAGAAAGCAAAGCCACATAATTCACGGCATTTCAGAACACCGTTTTTTATAGTGCTGCCCTGAATTGCTTCTCTCCCCACCCCCCCAACCTTAATCACTTGGTCAGATTTGTGCCAAAAAAAAAAAAAAAACAACCCAGGAGGAAGAAAACTGTACATTCCTTAGCTGGCATTTTGGGGCATTCGCTTCCTTCATAATAAACTTAAAGGGCAGCCTTGCAAGCAAGAAAACCTTTATTCAGAGATGTGCTTGCAAGGTCATATCTACTCCCCAGGCCCCTGCCGCCCCACCCCACCCCATCTGATCCTTTTGTCTATTTGACACTGCAGATTATGGTCTCCCACTGATTTGCTAATCTAATACCTGGTACTGGTCTCACACCCTATTAACACAGCTAAGACAGTGAAAGGAATGGTAAATAGTGATGGCAAACTGGTCTTAGGCTAAATGTCTGGATGTTTTTTGCTTGTTTGTTTTAATAACTATTTTTTATGTGTTGTACGCCATTTTTTTAAAACCTTGTCCTTCTGTTAGGGTGGGCTGTTAGGGTGCTGAACGGAAAATAATATAGCGCAACTGACTTTCAGGGTTGGTGTGTTGTGTGACAAGCGCACAGAGTGCAATGAGATTGAGTGTTTGGGGGGGAGTGAGGCTTGGTTAATTTCATTGTACACAGGTTGCACATTGATTCGCCGTTTCTGCGCATGCGTGTGACGTCATTTTGACCGCCCGCCCATGCGTGAGCGGCGAAACCTGGAAGTAAACTGCTTTGTTACTTCCGGGTCGTTGCAGCGTGCAACCTGAAGATACTCATCCCGAAGCTACTTCAACCTGAGGTATGACTGTACAGTGGTACCTCGGGTTACATACGCTTCAGGTTACAGACTCCGCTAACCCAGAAATATTACCTCGGGTTAAGAACTTTGCTTCAGGATGAGAACAGAAATCATGCAGCAGCGGGAGGCCCCATTAGCTAAAGTGGTACCTCAGGTTAAGAACAGTTTCAGATTAAGAACAGACCTCCAGAACAAATTAAGCACTTAACCTGAAGTACCACTGTATTCTTCTTCTTCAAACATCCTTTCCCTTGTTTTTCTACGCAGATCTCTCTGGCAGCCAGGTGAGCATCGACCTGGGCCTCTGCCAGGCGCACTGTGGTGGTACCCGAAGAAAGAGCGCATCAGGTTTCGCCGGCATCTCCCGCCAATCCTCCATGCTGGACTTCCTCAAAACCAAAAAGGTACGGCGTCTGTTTTTGTTTTAAGAGCACAATAAGCCAGTGGACACTGGTCTGTTTGGACGACTTAACGACCAGAGCCCTGGCTGACATTTTCCTCCTCCTTAGTGGAAAACTCCGCAGGCAGCTCTGACACCACCTGGTGCTCGGTTGTTCGCGAAAAGAAACTAAAGGAAAATATCAGGGCAGGGGCTTGACCATCGCTGGCATTCGGCAGCTGTGTAAATGCAGTACGTTTGAAGCACCCCAAAGAACCCTGGGAACTCTAGTTTCTTGGAAGGGAGCTAGGGCAGGTGGAAGGGAGCCCAACTACTGTTGTTGTTTAGTCGTTTAGTCGTGTCCGCCTCTTTGTGACCCCCTGGACCAGAGCATACCAGGCACTCCTGTCTTCCACTGCCTCCCGCACTTTGGTCAAACTCATGCTGGTAGCTTCGAGAACACTGTCCCACCATCTCGTCCTCTGTCGTCCCCTTCTCCTTGCGCCCTCCATCTTTCCCAACATCAGGGTCTTTTCCAGGGAGTCTTCTCTTCTCATGAGGTGGCCAAAGTCTTGGAGCCTCAGCTTCAGGATCTGTCCTTCCAGTGAGCACTCAGGGCTAATTTCCTTGGAGTGGTTTCTTGCAGTCCATGGGACTCTCAAGAGTCTCTTCCAGCACCAGAATTCAAAAGCATCAATTCTTCGGCAATCAGCCTTCTTTATGGTCCAACTACTGTAGGAGAAGAAAAACTCTGACCCTAAACCTTGCGGGATATCTTTGGAAGATGTCCAGCACCTCCCACTTTCTTCTTCTTCTCCTTCTTCTCCTTCTCCTTTAAATACATTTATTTATTTGGTTTCTCAAATTAAAGTTTTACAATCACATATCCAACATGCAACATAAAAACAAGGTTCCATAGAATCTCCCGGACTTTCCTTGTCTCCTTTGTGGGTCCTACTCTTTAGTCATTTCCTCCTGCGTCTTTTATAATACAATCCAAATCTTTTAGGTAAAGGTAAAGGGATTCCTGACCATTAGGTCCAGTCGTGGCCGACTCTGGGGTTGCGGCGCTCATCTCACTGTATTGGCCGAGGGAGCCGGCGTACAGCTTCCGGGTCATGTGGCCAGCAGGACTAAGCCGCTTCTGGCAAACCAGAGCAGCGCACAGAAACGCCGTTTACCTTCCGGCCAGAGCCGTACCTAATTATCTACTTGCACTTTGACGTGCTTTCGAACTGCTAGGTGGGCAGGAGCAGGGACCGAGCAATGGGAGCTCACCCCGTCGCGGGGATTCAAACCGCCGACCTTCTGATAGGCAAGTCCTGGGCTCTGTGGTTGTGGTTTAACCCACAGCACCACCCGCGTCCCATTCCAAATCTTTTACATCTCCATTATATCCAAAATTCAAATTACAAGTGTTATTCCAATCCTATTAACGATTTTAACTGTTTACAATGGTTTTTAAGGTAAACTATAAATTTCCCCTATTCCTCATTAAAATTTTGGTCTTCCCGATTTCTGATTCTTCCAGTCATTTTAGCCATTTCGGCATAATCCATCAACTTGGTCTGCCATTCTTCCCTGGTAATGACTTTTATCTTCTTTCCATCTCTGGGCCAATAACATCCGCACAGCCGTGGTCACATACACAAATAATCTTTTCTGCTCCATTGGTATTTCGGCACCTGGAATTCCTAAAAGAAAGACTTCAGGTTTTTAAGCAAAGTTATTTTAAACATTTTTTTTCAGTTCATTATATATCATTTCCCAAAATTCTTTTACTACCATACACGTCCACCACATATAATAAAAGGTGCCTTCTTTTTCCTTACATTTCCAACATATATTTGACCCTGTTTTATACCTCATATAGTTTTCTTTCAACGTATAACATGCTGTGTGGGGATGTGGGTGGCGCTGTGGTCTAAACCACAGAGCCTAGAAAGTTGGTGGTTCGAATCCCCGCGAAGGGGTGAGTTCCCGTTGCTCGGTCCCTGCTCCTGCCAACCTAGCAGTTCGAAAGCACGCCAGTGCAAGTAGATAAATAGGTACCACTCCGGCGGGAAAGTAAATGGTGTTTCTGTGTGCTGCTCTGGTTCGCCAGAAGCAGCTTAGTCCTGCTGGCCACATGACCTGGAAGCTGTATGCCGGCTCCCTCGGCCAATAAAGCGAGATGAGCACCGCAACCCCAGAGTCGGCCACGACTGGACCTAATGGCCAGCGGTCCCTTTACCTTTATAACATGCTGTCAATTTCAAATCCCAATTCCATAACTTCTCCCATGCTGTAAATTGTATATAATACCCGAAAAACTTAGCTTTCCCTGCTTTCTTCTTCTTGCTCTTCCTTCCAGCTACAGGAGAGGTTCCCCAGCTCTCTCGCAGGATCCGAACCCTCCACCAGGTTGCAGCATTCCTGCCCAGCGAATTACCGCTGCGAGCCCAGCAGTGTCCGGGTACAAGAGCTCTTGCTTCTGGAAGGCGTTCGACAGGTGGAGGTGATTGAGGGCTGCCAGTGCAATGCTAGCCCATCCGAATGTCTCCGGCTGCCGTCCCTGAAAACCTTCTTCCCAGACTCCCCTCTGGAACAAACCTTGGACATCGGCAGGTGTTCCAATCCAGAACATCCCGGAGGTAATGCGAGGCAGAGGTGTTGTGGATTGGAGCTCCGGGACTTTTTTCAGAGCAGGAGCAAGGATGTCATCTGCAGGGGAAACCAACAGGGCTTAACAATAATAACAACAAGATATTATTATTATTATTATTATTATTATTATTATTAATACCCCGCCCATCTGGCTGGGTTTCCCCAGCTACTCTGGGCAGCTCCCAACAGAATTAAAAGCACAATAAAACACCAGACATTAAAAGCTTCCCTAAACAGGGCTGCCTTCAGATGTCTTCTAAAAGTCAGATAGTTGTTTATTTCCTTGACATCTGCTGGGAGGGTGTTCCACAGGATGGGTGCCACGACCGAGAAGGCCCTCTGCCTGGTTGCCTGTAACCTCACCTCTCGCAGTGAGGGATGGAGGGGTGGAGATGGAGGTGATCCGGAAATGACAACTAATGCAGAATGCGGCAGCTAGACGGGTGACTGGGGGCGGCCGTCGAGACCATATAACACTGGTCCTGGAAGACCTACATTGGTTCCCAGTACGTTTCCGAGCACAATTCAAAGTGTTGGTGCTGACCTTGAAAGCCCTAAACGGCCCAGTATACGTGAAGGAGCATCTCCACCCCCATCGTTCTGCCCGGACACTGAGGTCCAGCGCCAAGGGCCTTCTAGCGGTTCCCTCCCTGCGAGAAGTGAAGTTACAGGGAACCATGCAGAAGGCCTTCTTGGTGGTGGCCCCCACCCTGTGGAACGCCCTCCCACCAGATGTGAAGAAAATAAACAACTCTCTGACTTTTAGAAGACATCTGAAGGCAGCCCTGTTTAGGGAAGCTTTTAATGTTTAATAGGTTATTGTATTTTAGTGTCTTGTTGGAGGCCGCCCAGAGAGGCTGGGGAGACCAAGCCAGATGGGCGGGGTATAAATAATAAGTTGTTATTATAAATTATTATTACAGTGGTACCTCTGGTTGCAAACAGGATCCGTTCCGGAGGCCCGTTTGCAACATGAATAGAATGCTACCCGAAGCTTTTAATGTTTGATGCATTACTGTATTTTAATATTTTGTTGAAAGCTGCCCAGATGGGCGGGTATAAAATAAAATAATAATAATAATAATAATAATAATAATAATAATTATTATTATTATTATTATTTCCGTCTCGGATCTCTTTTCAGAGGGGCTTTTCTGCTTGCCCATGGATTTCGACTCCATTCTGATAAAGACCCCAAATGGGCACCGTTCGGTTCAGATCGTGGGGAGCTGCCGGCTGAGGGAGCCCTGTTACCGGGTCTCCCACATGGAATACTACTACGAGGTGGTGCTCAACTCTGCGGGAGAAAAACTGGAGCTGATTAAGGTGTGATGCTTCTTCTTCCTGCTTCCGTTGCAAAGCCCACTCACGTTCATAGGGTGGACTCCAACTCCCATCCGCCCCGGCCAACCAACATGATAATGGAAAGCAAGTCTCCTCTTCTCTAGGCTAAGCCTATCCAACTCCCTCAACTGTTCCTCATCAGGCTTGCTTTCCAGTCCCTTGATCATCTTGGTTGCCCTCCTCTGCACATGTTCCAGCTTGTCACCATCCTTCTTAAATTGTGGTGCCCAGAATTGGACACAGTATTCCAGGTGTGGTTTCACCAAGGCAAAAGAACAGCCCTTAAGATATTTGGAGATGGCTATCATATCTGTCATGGTCCGGTTCACGGGCGATCGAAGTCCCGGCTGGGGACGTTGGGACTGGGGGCAAGATGGCGGGGTGGGAGCAGGAACAGGAGTCCAGAAGCTAAGAGTTAGGAAGCCAAGAGTCCAAGGGTCAGAGAGCTGGGAGTCAAGAAGCCAAGGGTCCAAGGGTCAAGAAGCGAGGAGTCACAAAGTCAGGGGTTTCAGGATGAAGAAGCAAGGAGTCACGAAGTCAGGGGTCTGAGGATCAAGAAGCAAGGAGTCAAGGAGCCAAACGCAGCAAGGCAGGGAACGTGTTGCTGTGGCAAAGAGCCGAAGGGAAAATGCTGGCCTTATATCCCTTCCTGGCTCTTGCCAGCAGGTGTTGTGAGTTACCAATCGGCCTCACCTGTGCGGCCACCCCTTGCCTCTCCAGAACAAACTTAGGAAGGCCCCAGTCCTGCGAAGCCCTACTGGTCACAGGGCCTGGCTCCTGCACGCACATCTGACAATATTTCCTCTCAGTCTACTGTTTTCCAGGCTAAACATACCCAGCTCCTTCAACCGTTCCTCATAAGGCTTGCTTTCCAGACCCTTGATCATCTTGGTTTCCCTCCTCTGCACACCTTCCAGTTTGTCCATATCCCTCTTAAACCGGGGAGCCCAGAATAGAGCGGGATACTATTCCTTCCCTCGATTTGGACGCTATGCTAGCCTAGAATTTCATTCGCCTTTTTTTGCTGCCGCATCTCGCTGTTGGCTCACATTAAGCTCATGGTCGACTAAAAGCCCTAGATCATTTTTGCACGTCCTGCTGTCAAGCCAGATTCCCCCAGCCCCTCACATCCTATTATTGTGCCTCTGTTTATTTCTAAGGACCTTACATTTGTCCCTGTTGAAATTCATTTTGTTAGCCTGGGCCCAATCTCCCAATCCTTCTTTTTAAAAGACATCTGAAGGCAGCCCTGTTTAGGGAAGTTTTTAATATTTAATGCTGTATTGTTTTTAACACTTGATTGGAAGCTGCCCAGAGTGGCTGGGGAAACTCAGCCAGATGGGCGAGGTATAAATAATAAATTATTAAAGGTAAAGGTAAAGAGACCCCTGACCATTAGGTCCAGTCGTGGCCGACTCTGGGGTTGCGGCGCTCATCTCGCTTGACTGGCCGAGGGAGCCGGCGTACAGCTTCTGGGTCATGTGGCCAGCAGGACTAAGCCACTTCTGGCGAACCAGAGCAGCGCACGGAAACACCGTTTACCTTCCCGCCAGAGTGGTACCTATTTATCTACTTGCACTTTGACGTGCTTTCGAACTGCTAGGTTGGCAGGAGCAGGGACTGAGCAACGGGAGCTCACCCCGTCGTGGGGATTCGAACCGCCAACCTTCTAGGCTCTGTGGTTTAGACCACAGCGCCATCCACATCCATACAGCATGTTATATGTTGAAAGAAAACTATATGAGGTATAAAACAGGGTCAACCGCGGACCTTCTGATCGGCAAGTCCTAGGCTCTGTGGTTTAACCCACAGCGCCACCCGTGTCCCTAATAGATGATGAGGATGAGGATGATGATGATGATGATGTCAGCTTGTATCTGGATTTTATCTTCTGAGCTACCCCTCCCAGTTTGGTGTTATGTGCTCAGCTTTTAAAGACTCTCATTTTCTGTGTGCTGTTTTCTGCAGCGATCAAACTCCAAAATAATAACTCCTCTGGGAATGATGTTTAGCTAAATGTGCCCCCCCCCCCCCCGTTTTCCTGTTGCAAAGCCAAGCTGTGTTTTCCTTCTTCCATGCTGGGGGTGGGTGGTCCTAGGAGGTGTATTTGTGAATGACACATATCCTTTTGAATTCCCACCACCCTGGCAAAGACAGTGGGAGGCCGGCAAGTGATTTCCCCTTCTCCTTTTGTGTTTCAAATCTTCCAGGAAATTGATGTCAGGAAGATGCTTAGGGCAATGTGACCCTGGAAGTCCCTGCCTGCTAAGGTAAGCACAGCTGCCCCAAAGGTGTGAGCGCAGGTGCTAACTGCACATCCCAAAAAACCCTGACAATTGCAGTTCTAAATGCAATGCCCACAAACTGCTCTAAGGGGAAGGTGTGCGAGCACAGGAGATCACACACACACAATGGCAACACCTGAGAGCAGAATCCAAATAGATTGTTCCTGTTAATTTCTGTGGATTGGGCTCAGCGACAGACTGGGAGAAAGAGATTCCCCAAGGGAGGTTTCTAGAGGTGTAAAGTGCATCATTCATTCAGTACACGCCCCCCCTAAATGCTGGGCTCATCCACACTAGGGCTTGCTGGGGATTATGAACTAGGGACCCCAACATTGGGAACCCCTCCAAACCTGTGCCAAAGGTTTATATGTAATTATACAGATACGATAATCTTTATTGTCGTTGTCCCATACAGAACAACAAAACTGGAAAAAATCTACATCAGACATTCAAAAACTAACAAGCCAGCTATCCCAGCCTGGTTAACCCCCTAAAAACTCTGATACCCCATAATTGAATACAATATACTCCCACAGAGGCTACCTTACACTGCGTTTAAAACCAAAATCGCATTTGGATAGAAACTGTTTCTCAGGCGGCTGGTCCTAGTCTTTATAACCCTGTACCTTCTTCCAGAAGGCAGAAGCTGAAAGAGATCATAATTATATGCGCACTAAACATGGTGAGTCGTAAATAAAAGAGAGAGGAAAAGAGAAACGGAACCCGTGTGGAAAGGAAAATAAAGGGGGGACGGACTCCCAAAACTATATATACTTTACAAGGTTTTAATTGTACCTCACCAGATCTTAACCTATTACAGTATTTGTAAGAATGGGTTCCAGATATCGTAGAATTATTTGTCCATGGCAACTCTGCGGTTATATGCAAGTTGTTATGCATGTTGCGAGTTGGCAAAAAGTCTTCAATCCAATTGTAGAAGGGAGCCGCATTTCCCCCCCCCCAGGTTTTTTATTCCAGTATTTTTTATTCCAGTATTTTATTTTTCCAGTTCATCAGTATCCGTCTTTTTGCTGTGGAAAGGGCACCTGTGCTTGCCTGGGATTATGAACTAACATTTAGGATCCCCTCTAAACCCGTCCCAAAGTTTTGCAGCCGTTTTGCAGCAAAACACACTCCCATATTTATTTATTTTTTGCAGTGTTCCGTAAGCCAAGTAATTGATACATGAAGCACAGGGTCCGTAGTTAACACCCCCCAAAATGCAGCAGTGTCCATATCCCTAATGGATTGAGGTTGAATCCTGACAAGACAGAAGTACTGTTTTGGGGAGACAGGGGGCGGGCGGGGGTGGAAGACTCCCTGGTCCTGAATGGGGTAACTGTGCCCCTGAAGGACCAGGTGCGCAGCCTGGGAGCCATTTTGGACTCACAGCTGTCCATGGAGGCGCAGGTCAGTTCTGTGTTCAGGGCGGCTGTCTACCGGCTCCACCTGGTACGCAGGATGAGACCCTCCCTGCCCGCGGACTGTCTCGCCAGAGTGGTGCATGCTCTAGTTATCTCCTGCTTGGACTAATGCAATGCGCTCCATGTGGGGCTACCTTTGAAGGTGACCCGGAAACTACAACTAATCCAGAATGCGGCAGCTAGACTGGTGACGGGGAGTGGCTGCCGGGACCACATAACACCAGTCCTGAAAGACCTACATTGGCTCCCAGTACGTTTCCGAGCACAATTCAAAGTGTTGGTGTTGACCTTTAAAGCCCTAAACGGCCTCGGTCCAGTATACCTGAAGGAGCGTCTCCACCCCCATCGTTCTGCCCGGACACTGAGGTCCAGCACCGAGGGCCTTCTGGCGGTTCCCTCATTGCGAGAAGCAAAGCTACAGGGAACCAGGCAGAGGCCCTTCTAGGTAGTGGCGCCCTCCCTGTGGAACGCCCTCCCACCAGATGTGCCCTATGCTGAACGATGGGGGTGGAGACGCTCATCTCACTCTATAGGCCGGGGGCCAGCGCTGTCCGAAGACACTTCCGGGTCATGTGGCCAGCGTGACAAGCTGCATCTGGCGAGCCAGCGCAGCACACGGAAACACCATTTACCTTCCCGCTGGTAAGCAGTCCCTATTTATCTACTTGCACCCGGGGGTGCTTTCGAACTGCTAGGTTGGCAGGCGCTGGGACCAAACGACAGGAGCACACCCTGCCGCGGGGATTTGAACCGCCGACCTTTCAATCGACAAGTCCTAGGCGCTGAGGCTTTAACCCACAGCGCCACCCGCGTCCCGCAATGCCTACCTACATAGCATTAATATATCTGGTTTCTGAAAAAGGGTTTACATAACAAAATCCATTCAAAATACCATCCGGTTTACCTCCCCCCCCCCCACTCCAACCCACCCACCCACCCGGTCAGGCCTTCCTTCTTCATATCTTTATCCATGTACACAGTCTGTTCATTCGAGCTTGTATGTTAGGCTTGGCTTCCCCTCTTCCTATCCAGTCCCTGTAAAATGCCCATTTATTTGTGATTCTTTGGCATTTATTTTCCCATCTATCCTCTGCCACTATCTGTGCAAATATTTCTGATTGTATGTATTCAAAAACATAATCCTTCCATTTTTCCATATTTCATTTGGCCTTTTCTTTCCACCCCAAAGCAATAACTGCCATTCCAGCTAGAATCATAATCTTGTACAACCCTTGCTTATTACTTTTTACTTTATTTCCCAGTATTCCCGAAAATAACAAATCCCTATTAACTTCTATGTTTATTTGAAATAATCCAGAAATTACCTTTATAATCTTTTGCCAATATTCCTTAACCAGATTACATTTGTAGAGGGGTAGCCTTACAACCTTACATCGGGACACGGGTGGCGCTGTGGGTAAAACCTCAGTGCCTAGGACTTGCCGATCGCATGGTCGGCGGTTCGAATCCCCGCGGCGGGGTGAGCTCCCATCTTTCGGTCCCAGCTCCTGCCCACCTAGCAGTTCGAAAGCACCCCTAAGTGCAAGTAGATAAATAGGTACCGCTTTATAGCGGGAAAGGTAAACGGCGTTTCCGTGTGCTGCGCTGGTGCTGGCTCGCCAGAGCAGCTTCGTCACGCTGGCCACGTGACCCGGAAGTGTCTCCGGACAGCGCTGGCTCCCGGCCTCTTAAGTGAGATGAGCGCACAACCCTAGAGTCGGACACGACTGGCCCGTACGGGCAGGGGTACCTTTACCTTTACCTTAGCCTTACAACACCTGGAAGCAGCCAGGTTGGTTTAATAGGACGCCCTAGCCTGAAATTGGCTCTCACGTCCAACTGCTTTGTTTCTCAACACAGGGACCCTCAAAACCGAGGCAAGTGCCTTATCTGGCGCGCAGACATCTCCAGCTCCTGCAACCCTCACCAATACGAGACACATACCTTCCGGAGCCGAAGCGGGGAGCTGCGCACTGTCTTTGCCGTCCGAGCTTGCAAATGCGGGGTCTTAAAGGGTCTGGCGCCGCGCAAAAGACGAGGTTTAATTTAGCAAGTCAAAGGGAGGATGATTCCGCTAGCCAACGTCTCCCCCAGATGTGGTTTGTCAAGAGGTGGCGAATACATGAATAAATGGGCGGTATTTTTTTGGGGGGGGGGGATTTCAGTTATTTCAGCCTTCAAGACTCGATAGTGCACCTACTTATAAGTAGCTAGAATGAACATTGCACATTTTGGGGAGAGGTTTAGACGGGGCCAAGCTTCCTGTTTGGGATATTGTCCTGCTGGGACCAAAGGAAAAAGGATGTTTTAGGACCTGTTTGGTCGACTTTATTTCCCCTCTAAGCAAGGAGGGACATGACAAAGGACGCCCCCCCCCCCTCAACCTATGATCAAATATGCCTGAAATAGTGACCCAGGGCATTTTAATACTTTAATAACTTTCCTCTGGTATAACTGGGTCCATGTTTTGTACTCTTTAACCATTGTTGTTGTTTAGTCATTTAGTCGTGTCCGACTCTTCGTGACCCCCTGGACCAGAGCACGCCAGGCACTCCTGTCTTCCACTGCCTCCCACAGTTTGATCAAACTCATGCTGGTAGCTTCGAGAACACTGTCCCACCATCTCGTCCTCTGTCGTCCCCTTCTCCTTGTGCCCTCCATCTTTCCCAACATCAGGGTCTTTTCCAGGGAGTCTTCTCTTCTTATGAGGTGGCCAAAGTACTGGAGCCTCAGCTTGAGGATCTGTCCTTCCAGTGAGCACTCAGGGCTGATTTCCTTCAGAATGGAGGGGTTTGATCTTCTTGCAGTCCATGGGACTCTCAAGAGTCTCCTCCAGCACCAGATTCTTGAGAGTGATCAGCCTTCTTTATGGTCCAGCTCTCACTTCCATACATCACTACTGGGAAAACCAGAGCTTGAACTACAATATGACTATATATGACTACAATGGACAAAGACAACAGGCAAAAGGATCCTAAGTACACAAAAGTGTGATGGAAGAACTGAAGAGGATAATCGATAACAGTGAAATCACGAAAGAAGATGATGTCTTATGGCCGCATCCTGACAGAGTTGGCCGGCAAGAGCTTGGAATTGTAACTGGTGGTGAACACATCTCTTTCACCGCATCAAAAATTGGTTCTCTTATTGATGTAAATCAGTCCAAGGATCCAGAAGGTCTCAGAGTGTTTTACCGCCTTGTCAGGACCTCAAGTTTCTCGTCTTCAGTCTCATTGGATTACACTTCAGGATTAAGCCAATTTAAATTGCATGGATTTAAATTTGTACTGTCAAGTTTCTTTCAGTGGGGTCACTTTCCATTCCTTATCTCTCATTGGTTTTATGTG
Organism: Podarcis muralis; assembly: GCF_964188315.1. Lineage (NCBI taxonomy): Eukaryota > Metazoa > Chordata > Lepidosauria > Squamata > Lacertidae > Podarcis > Podarcis muralis. The sequence continues at coordinate 7,313,725 of NC_135672.1, read as the reverse complement.
TGTCAGACTTTTTACAGAGAGAATTTAATAAATGCTAAACAGCTTTTCCCCCCTTTTAAAAACAAGAACATGCCAATGTTGCAAAGAGTGGTCATTTGAAAATGTCGCAGCCGGGATACAGGACTGAACTCTGGCTTAACCCAGAAGTGTCGAAAGTGTCCCATATTATTAGAGAGAGGGTCACATCTGCACCATGCAATTAAAGCAGTTAAATGCCGCTTCAAACACACACCAGAATGCTGGGAACTTTATGGTTTGTTACAAGGGCTGACGGTCGTTTGACGATCCCTCTTTCTCTCCTAGAACTACAGTTCCCTGGGAAGAGCGATTGGTTGCAAAAACCACAACAGCTCAAGTGATAAAAGAGTGGCGCTGTGGGTTAAACCACAGAGCCTAGGACTTGCCGATCAGAAGGTCAGCGGTTTGAATCCCCACGACGGGGTGAGCTCCCATTGCCCGGTCCCTGCTCCTGCCAACCTAGCAGTTCAAAAGCACCTCAAAGTGCAAGTAGATAAATAGGTACCGCTCCGGTGGGAAGGTAAACAGCGTTTCCGTGTGGTTTCTGGTTCGCCAGAAGCGGCTTAGTCCTGCTGGCCACATGACCCGGAAGCTGTACGCCGGCTCCCTCGGCCAATAAAGCGAGATGAGCGCCGCAACCCCAGAGTCGGTCACGACTGGACCTAATGGTCAGGGGTCCCTTTACCTTTAACTTACCCAAGTACATTTTCATATTTGCTTAATTTACCTTCCAGAACCTTATGTGTGAACAAGCTGGTGTGTGTTTCCCTAGCAGGAGCCCATTCCCAAGTTGGTCTAATCACGAGCAGAACCTTCTAAAGATTTGAGCTGCTCTCTTATTTCATTGGCCATGTGTGCTTTCAGCTAAGGATAACCTTGACTGACAGATTCTGGCTGTGGACATAATTTCTCTGAAGCTAGGTCTTTTTGGGGGGCTCATCTTGTGTGAACACAATTTGCCACTTCTGCAGGCTGGTATTTGCAAAACAAGGCAGGGCTCTCCCTGGAATGATGGTAGAAGACACATGGACAAAACACATACCCATGGGAGTGCTAAAAATAAAACCCTAATTGTGTTAAAAAAAAACCAACAGTTGTTTTTTTCAGACTTCTTTATGGTCCAGCTCTCACTTCCATACATCCCTACTGGGGAAAACCATAGCTTTAACTATACGGAGCCCATCTAGGAAAAGAAAAACTCTGATACTAAACCTCCGCTGCCTTGTGGTACATTTTTGGGAGAAGAAAAGGCTCAGGAGTGAACCCTACACAAATCTGGAGCGGTTTGTATGGCACCTTGTACCAGCAACTCCTGCAGCCAAGCTGGGGCCAAACATCTTGCTCTGGTTTCCTGTGGACCCCACCAGCGAGGCCGAGAAAGGGGGGGGGTCTTGTTGTCTGAGCAGCCCAAGACCACCATGCTCACTGCCTAGGCTTGCACCCCGGGGAGGTCAAAATCAAAATGTTTATTCGGCTTTACGCCCATCATGAAACACAACACAACACAACAAATCAAATAAAATAAAACAGCGGACTCGTACAAGCCACAAGTAGTATAACACAGTTCTCAACTCACAAGGACAGATATTAGCCATTCATAAGAAAAGTTTAAGATTAAGATTAAGATTAAAAAATTTTAGGCACTACACTAAAATCAATATCTGATGTCATTATAGAAAATTCTTATAACTATCAATAATCAGCTAACATTCCATTCCGTCTCTTGTACGAGAGGACTGCTGCAAATGTATTTTAGATGCGCAGTTTGGATGCAGGACTGGGATAAATTTCTGCCTGCAACGCTGGCGAGTCTCTGTCAGTCCACACAGGCAATCTTGGGCCTGGGTGGACACACAGAATCTTTAGCCGTTGATTCAGGACCATGAGGTCTAGGATATCTGCAGAAAGTAAAGGATACTGAGCTGGGTGTGGCGAGGCTAGCTTCCTCTGCTCCTATAATAACGCAACAATCATGGGAATAATGTTTTGCGCATACAAAACTGTATTGCTCAGCCAAATGCAGGTTATAGCATCAATATATGGGCTGCATCAATAGGAGTATAGCATCTAGATCAAGGGAAGTAATAGTGCCACTGTATTCTGCTCTGGTCAGACCTCACCTGGAGTACTGTGTCCAGTTCCGGGCACCACAGTTCAAGAAGGACACTGACAAACTGGAACGTGTCCAGAGGAGGGCAACCAAAATGGTCAAAGGCCTGGAAACGATGCCTTATGAGGAACGGCTAAGGGAGCTGGGCATGTTTAGCCTGGAGAAGAGGAGGTTAAGGGGTGATATGATAGCCATGTTCAAATCTATAAAAGGATGTCACATAGAGGAGGGAGAAAGGTTGTTTTCTGCTGCTCCAGAGAAGCGGACACGGAGCAATGGATCCAAACTACAAGAAAGAAGATTCCACCTAAACATTAGGAAGAACTTCCTGACAGTAAGAGCTGTTTGACAGTGGAATTTGCTGCCAAGGAGTGTGGTGGAGTCTCCTTCTTTGGAGGTCTTTAAGCAGAGGCTTGACAACCATATGTCAGGAGTGCTCTGATGGTGTTTCCTGCTTGGCAGGGGGTTGGACTCAATGGCCCTTGTGGTCTATTCCAACTCTATGATTCTATAGCCAAAAAACAAGAAAGGAAGAAAAGGAAAGCAGTGAGTGCACAATCTCAGAAGCATTTTTTTTAAAAAATAAATCCTTATAATAAGTCAGGTGGTTCTTATCTCTTATCTCTGGGAGCGCCTCCACCCCAATCGTTCTGCCTGAGATCCAGCTCCGAGGGCCTTCTGGCGGTTCCCTCATTGTGAGAAGCAAAGCTACAGGGAACCAGGCAGAGGGCCTTCTCGGTGGTGGCGCCCGCCCTGTGGAACGCCCTCCCACCAGATGTCAAAGTGATAAACGACTACCTGACATTCAGAAGTCATCTTAAGGCAGCCCTGTTCAGGGAAGTTTTTAATGTGTGATATTTTAGTGTATTTTTGGTCTCTATGGAAGCCGCCCAGAGTTGCTGGGGAAACCCAGCCAGATGGGCGGGGTACAAATAAATTATTATTATTATTATTATTATTATTACTAAGCGTAAGGGTGGACTCCTGAGGTTTTCCTGAGTTGGAAGGTTTCAGCCTTGAGGCATGGCTGGTTTGGCCAAGCAAGACAGCAAATACCTGATTTTGTTGATGTTACTGAGGGTGGCAAGCAATTTAAGTATTGATCTCTCGGCTTTTCATACAACTTTACAGGATAACGTAATAGTGTGTGGTGTTTTGATGGGATTGACAGCTGGGTTTCAAGCATGTTTTCATCTCTGTCCCTCTGTGTGTCTCTGTGCCTCTATATCCAAATCCATGATGTACGCTCTGTTTTGCGGGGAAATAAGGTTGCATGGCTTCTCATTTTTCTTGCTTGTGTATTAGCCTTTCCTCTCCTGCCTTCTTGCAGAAAGGCTGCCTTAATCCCCACCTTAATGGCCCCATTACACACTCGTTAGCCTCCCAGGGAGAGCAAACCCAGCCTTTGCCCACTGAATAAACTTTGGCAGCTGGCTTCCCTTCTCCTTCCTGCCAAGCCAGGTCCATCTGGAAAGGGATGTCAAAGGGAGAGAATCCACAACCCTCCCCAGAAAAGGCTTGTGTGTTCCTTCGCACCTTGTTAGCACCGCAATTAGCCCTTCCTGAGTGGCCCATTAGCAGGGGGACCTAATCCATGGACCTCATTGTGGGGCCAAGAGATGGGCAGCAGCCTGGGTTATAAGTGCAGCCTTGTAGGGGAGCCAAATGGAAGGAGAAGTTAGAGGGAGAGAAATCAGCCATGTTCCATCCCCAGCAACTGCTTTTACTTCTCCTGGCATGGATGCCCGCCTTCCCTGGCAGACCCTCCTCTCATCTGGAGGCAGGGGCCTCCGAGGGCACAAGAGCCCAGGCCCTCAAGAGGCTGCTGGAGGTCTTCGGCATTGGGGACCCCCCTCAATCTCCCCAGCACATCATCCGGCCTCCCCAGTACATGGTGGACCTCTACAACACGGTGGCCGATGACGATGGAGTCACCAAGGACCCGGACATCTTGGAAGGCAATACAGTGCGCAGCTTTTTGGACAGAAGTAAGTGGCGACGCAGAGGGGGCATTGGCAAGAGGGGTGCCAGGGTCTCAGAGGCACGAAGCAGGCTTTCTTGGCTAGGTTTACAGGAGGGAGGTGATGGGCGGTTGTTGTTAGGGACCCCACCAAGGGCTGCAAACTTTCCCTCCCACCCTACCCCTAAAAGCAGTGGCTTCAGGATGGCTATCTAATGCCCAGGCATGGGGAACCTTGCACCCTCTTGACGTGATGAACTACAACTCCCATCACCCCCCACGGCCCCATTGGCCGGGTCTGTTGGAGCTGATGGAGCTGAGCAACATCTGGAAAAGCAAAGGTTCCCCACAGCTGGCCTAAAATCTGACACCTTTCCTTTTGATGAAGGCATTTGGCCTGTTATTTTATTTTATTTTTGCTTTTCAGGTTTATACATTCCATTAATTTTACAACCACTTTAACATTTCCAAACTCAACTTCCTCCCCCCTCTTTCTGCCGTTCCTTAAATTTATTCTTAATATCTTTTCTGCATATCCAAATTAACTTAATTTGCCCAATTATTCATCTACTTTTAAATATGTACTCTTATGAAACTGCAGGTTATTACAATAATCCTGCCAATGTCCTTATCGGTTTACAATTTATCTGTCAATATTCACTAACCCATTTCCATTCTTTTATAAAAAGTTTGTTGTCTTGATTTCTAATTCTTCCAGTAAGTTTCACCATTTCTGCTTATTCCATAAGTTTTTGTATCCATTCTTCTTTTGCTGAAACCTCTGTTTCTTTCCATTTTTGGGTGAGTAACGTTCTTGCCGCTGTAGTAGCATACATGAATAATTTTCCATATAGTTTAGGTAGTTCTGTCCCTTGTTGGCTTTTGGGATCTGATCTTCACACAAACCTCTCCTTCAGTTTTTCTGAAGGACTCCAAAGCTTGCACACTGTTTTGTAAAAATTCAGCACAGCTGTGCAGAGATGGTGGTATTCTTATGCACAAACTGCCTTTCCTTCTTACTGTAAATATCTTTATATTTTATCCAGATCAGGAAATGATTCCTTGGAGCCAGGATAGCTCATTTGGTTAGAGTGTGGCGCTGATAAATGGCAAGGTTGCAGGTTTGATGCCCATATGGGAACGCTACATATGCCTGCATTGCAAAGGACTTGGACCAGATCAGAGCTTTCCAAACTTTTCACGTTGAGGACACAGTTTTTTAGACGTGCATCATTTTGCAGCACAGTAATTCAGTTTTACTAGCGAACCAGTGATTCACTTACAATTGCGAACATGCATTTTAGATTGCAGAGGGGGAACTGCGAGTCAGTTGCAGCAAAAATAACAGCCTTCTGGCACGTGTTAGCTTTCCAAAATATTTCACGTTTAGCGCGCACCCTAAACATATCTGGTTGTATCTACTCAGAGTCAACCTTTTAAAATTAATGCACTGAAGTAATTTGTATCCGTTATAATTTCAGCAGGTCAGCTCTGACAGGGCTAATATCAGATGCAACCAATTTTCTCTTTATTTTTAGGAGTGGGGGTGAGGTAAACGTCAAAATAAGTGTTGAACCTCTCTCTCTTTTAAATGTCCACTTTCTGCACTCAAGTTATGTCCAGGTGACACAAAAAATAAACGTAGTTGTGTTGGCCCCATCAAAAAAATTCCATATTAGGACATTTCTTTACCAGGTCGTCCAAAAATTTTACATGATCAGCTTGCAAGCTTTTGAGTCCCACAGAGCTCTTCCTCAGGTGAGGTGAAGAGTTCTGGAGAACGTGAAAGCTTGCACACTGTTCCCGTAACCTTTTTGTCAGCCTAATTTAGGAATTTTTATTTATTTATTTATTTATTTTTTACCAACAACCAAAACACAAACAGTGAAACCCCCCAGGCGGCTGATACATTGGGTATACATAATTAACAATAACATATTCAAATCAACCATATGTACAATTCTATATACCTTAACACTCCTCCCTCCACAAGGTTTATTTAACTTTTAACATTTTAGTTGCCCCAAATTGTTCAAACCTGCCCAAATAATTCAATATCTTCTCAAACCATTCCTCCTCTTTCTCACTGACCTTAAACCCTTTCATTTTATGTATCTTCTCAGTTAGATATTCTAAGATTATAATATTATTCAGTTTTTTCCTCCATTGGTTCACCCCTAGCTCTTCTGCATTTTTTCCAATTACTCGCTATAACCTGTCTGGCTGCAATTACCATCAAATTTACCCATTTACATTCCTCTTTTGTTTCTAACTCGGTGCTACCTCAGGCTAATAAGAACCATTAATTTAGATATTTCCACCTTCCTACCCACAATTCCCAATATTTCTGTACCAATCTGTTTCCAAAATTCATTAACTAACGGACAATCCCACCAAAAATGACTAAATTAGGAATTGCCGTAACATGGATATTTTTTTCCCTCATGGGCAAACCACCTTTTAGCATGGAATGTGGGAGGCGACACATGGCTCTGTTAGGTGGCCATGGATGTTTCTATAGCATCTGGGAAGAAAGGAGATTCTCAGCATTCAAGTCCTGGTTTAAACCTACTCAATTTTCCTTGCAGAAATCTGGGCATATCCTGCTGTGTGTGTTTTCTCTGTAGCTTCCCACAAGTGGCATTCTCTTTTCTTTTTTTAAAATAAATTTTATTAGTATTTCCCACACAACGACAACAACACGAAAGATATAAAAAAATAATACACAACACACACAAATCAACGTTCGAGAACTAAAAAAAGCAACAAAAACCAAACAAAAAAACCAACTCCATATCTTACAAGTTAATATTATAAACACTAAAACAACAAGACATTGACTTCCACCGGTCCCACAGCACCTCCTTTATCTCTCATTGTGTCTTCCTGTCTTCCTGTTTTCTTTATCATCTCTATCCTAACATCTAGATATAAATCCTTCTTTCATATCCTTTCACTTCACAAGGTTATTTCAGACTCAGCCAGATTTCCGCCCTCGAACCTTGACTTTTGAGGTATTCGTTTAGGCACTTTTCACTTCACTTTTTGGTTTTTGTCTTATTATATCTGTCAATTTGGCTAATTCTAAGTATTATGAGAGCTTACATAGCCACTCTCCCCTAGTGGGTAACGGATTCCCTTTCCAGTACTTAGCCACCAGGATTCTTGCTGCAGACGTCGCGTGTAAGAAAAAATTAGTTTTGTCTTTTGGAATATTGTCATTTAAAATTCCTAAAAGGAATGCCTCTGGCCTTTTACTATATGGTATTCTTAATATAAAGGGACGCGGGTGGCGCTGTGGGTAAAAGCCTCAGTGCCTAGGGCTTGCCGATCGAAAGGTCGGCGGTTCGAATCCCCGCGGCGGGGTGCGCTCCCGTTGCTCGGTCCCAGCACCTGCCAACCTAGCAGTTCGAAAGCACCTCCGAGTGCAAGTAGATAAATAGGGACCACTTACTAGCGGGAAGGTAAACGGCGTTTCCGTGTGCTGCGCTGGCTCGCCAGATGCGGCTTTGTCACGCTGGCCACGTGACCCGGAAGTGTCTCCGGACAGCGCTGGCCCCCGGCCTCTAGAGTGAGATGGGCGCACAACCCTAGAGTCTGTCAAGACTGGCCCGTACGGGCAGGGGTACCTTTACCTTTATTCTTAATATACTCTGGTTTCTCTTCAGATCGTATAAATCTTTCGCCTTTTATCACAAGTGGCATTTTCAAGGCTTAAAGCAGGCTTGGTCCCTGCCTCAAACATACAGAAGCGCTGGCACAATGAACCCACCAGGCTTTTGTTGTTTGACCTGGGATCGGGACCCTCGATACACTTTCTTTGGGAAAACCCATTCCGTCTTGATATTCGCTAGGGCTGATTGGAGCAATCCTTCTTCCCGTGCCATCTGCAAAGCGTTAACCTGCGCTTCGGAATGGTGGGGCTTCAGGAGAGCCGAGTTCGAATCTCGACCAAGCCCTCGATGCATTTACCAGCTATCCTTTATTCAGTTTCTCTCTCTCACACACCCACTGCTTCCCTTTTCTGGTTTTGAGCCCTGAAATCCTGCCTATGAGCTACACCGAGAGAAAGGTGGATTTCGCAGCTGAGCCGGGATCCGAACCCAGATCATCACAACACAAGCAGGTTTGCGGGGTGACATTAGCGGTTCCTGCTCAGCTAAGCCTCTGGCGGCTGCTATTTTATTTGCCGGAAAGCGCTGCAGAAAAAAAATGACTTTCCCAACATCTCTGTTTACCCCTGCTCTTTTAGCACTGAATCATCATCAACAACAATCTTTATTACGGTCCAGAGACCCAACAAATCGTTACAAAGCAATACACAATTCATACAGCCTTTTGTTGTTGTTTAGTCGTTTAGTCGTGTCCGACTCTTCGTGACCCCATGGACCAGAGCACGCCAGGCCCTCCTGTCTTCCACTGCCTCCCGCAGTTTGGTCAGACTCATGTTTGTAGCTTTGAGAACACTGTCCCACCATCTCGTCCTTTGTTGTCCCCTTCTCCTTGTGCCCTCAATCTTTCCCAACATCAGGGTCTTTTCCAGGGAGTCTTCTCTTCTCATGAGGTGGCCAAAGTATTGGAGCCTCAGCTTCAGGATCTGTCATTCCAGTGAGCACTCAGGGCTGATTTCCTTCCGAATGGAGAGGTTTGATCTTCTTTCAGTCCATGGGACTCTCAAGAGTCTTCTCCAGCACCAGAATTCAAAAGCATCAATTCTTCGGCGATCAGCCTTCTTTATGGTCCATCATACAGCCTACCTCCAGGTTAAACAAGCATTTTGTTCAGAATATAGGGATCATTGGTTCTTGCAACCACCGATAAAAACTTGGCCACTTTTCTAGCATTTGTCCAGTCTTCCAATAGGAACCTGACATAGTGAGCCTCTGATTTTCCCGGGAAAGGTACCAGCAAAGGGTAGTATCAGTTGAGCCCTGGCTTGCTCATATTTCGCACAGTGCAACAAAATGTTTTATGGGATCGATGTCTTGAGCACATGAGCAAAGTCTGTCCTGGTTTGGAACTCCTCTCAACACTGCAGAAGGAAAGACGTTTAGTCTGGCTTTGGTGAAAAGCCTTCGATAGTTTGGTGTACTGTCAGGTTTTTAATGTAAGGTGTTAACTTAAAGACATGCCCATATTGTACTCCTACTGCCAGCGGACTACAGACTGCGTGTGATCGAGATCGCAAGTCACTGTGTAGCACTGAATCTGAACAAATGGCAATTGAGGGTGGACGAGCCTTGAGAGTGACAAAAGGACATTTTTAATAACCTTCCCTTCCTCCTTCTCCAGCTCACGGTGACCAGATGCGATTCCTCTTCATCCTGTCCAGCGTGGCAAAGAACGAGAGGGTCCTCACAGCCGAACTGCATCTCTTCAAGCTGAGGGCAAGGGCCACAGACGGACCTCTTCCCAGAAGGCAGCACTTCTGCCAGGTAAAGCCTTCCCCGGGAGCTCCGCTCTTTCCATGCCCAGAGGCACTCTTGACTTCTGAAGACCCAGTTGCCGGGAATTGCACTCCCCATAGAAGCTGGGTCAATAATGGTCAAGTCTTCCTCGTGTGCTGAACATTAGAAGCTTCCAAGTATCTAGTAAAAAAAAAACCCCAAACCCTTCAAAATGTGCTCTTGTCAATTTTTGGCAGGGAACTTGGACAATATTCATGATTTTTCACAGTACCTTTGCGCTTGCTTAAAAAGTTGTTTCATACATTTTCCCTCCTGGTCTCGTTTTCTGTTAATAGCTGAAGTTACACGGCAGCCGAGCATAAACAGGAAACTTATTTTTGTTTTGCTGATTTACTGTTTCAGCACTTTCCATGTTTAAATTTTGTCCTCTACTACGGTACCGCTGATATTCTTATTTGGTGTTTCGTTTTGGTTGAAGGATTTTTCTGGCAGAATTCAACATGGTACACTTAGCCCTTGAAATTAAAGGTCAGGTTGTCTGCTCTTTTAATAATCAACGCCTGTCAAGTGAGCAGACACATTAATTGAAAAACATGACGAAAGCCCAAAATTTTATTTATTTATTTTTAAATTTCTTTTAGGCTGATTGGTCTGGCAGCCTAAGAGAAGTGGGGTATCTATGGTCCGAAAAGCTTTGCAGAAAAATGTTCCAGACGTGTTTATTGATTATGATAAGAAGAAGGCAGTCCGTTCTCCCCTCTAAAATAAAATAAAATAAAATAAAATAAAATAGCCTTCCTTGTGCACAACGTATCACGGAATCATAGTTGGAAGGGACCACACGGGTCATCTAGTCTGACCCCGCTAAAATGCAGAAATCTTTTGCCCAATGTGGGGCTCATGGCCCTGTGACAGAGCCTCATGCTCTACTGAATGAACTATCGCCCACAGTCCTCCACTGCTTGCCTGTCTCCCCCCAAAAACCTGGTTTGAGCCTGGAAGCTTCCAACTGGAAGCACTTGGTCCCTTACCTTTCCCGCCCGGACCTGGCCACAGTGATCCATGCGACGGTCACCTCCAGACTTGACTACTGTAATTCGCTCTATGCGGGGCTGCCCTTGAAGCTGTCCCAGAAACTCCAGCGGGTGCAGAATGCAGCAGCGAGGCTCCTCACGGGGTCTTTGCCATGGGAGCATATTCACCCAGTGCTTTTCCAGCTGCACTGGCTCCCGGTGGAGTACAGGGTCAGATTTAAGGTGCTGCTTTTGACCTTTAAAGCCCTTCACGGCCTAGGACCCTCGTACCTACGGGACTGCCTCTCCTGGCATGCCCCGCGGAGGACCTTAAGGTCCACAAATGACAACATTTTGGAGGTTGCAAGGTGGTTAGATTGGTCTCAACTAGGGCCAGGGCCTTTTCAGTACTGGCCCCGACTTGGTGGAACGCTCTGTCACAAGAGACCAGGGCCCTGCAGGACTTGACATCTTTCCGCAGGGCCTGCAAGACGGAGCTGTTGCGCCTGGCCTTTGGTTTGGACTCAGTCTGACCCTTCTGTTTCCCTCCCCTTACGGTTTTGATCCTTGGGCTACTTTTAAAATGAGGCTGCATTTTAAATTGCATTTTAACCTGTATTTTTAAATTGGTTTCCCCCCCTGTAATTTTACTGGTGTTAGCTACCCTGAGCCCGGCTCTGGCCGGGGAGGGCGGGGTATAAATATTATTATTATTATTATTATTATTATTATTATTATTATTATTATTAAACAACTGTTGACATCCGAATTCTCTTTCCAAGCCCTGGGGGCTGCCCCTGCTGCCCCACAGAGCTTTGAAAGAAGTCACAAATGATGTTTCCAGAGAGCATGTGCAGAGTGCTTTTCCCCACTGCCGCACCTCGGGGGTGGGATTTCACGTGAATTCCTTAAACAGGCTCGATTCGAAGGGACATTTACAAACTGGAGCACTCTGGGGCTGGTGTGAGCAAGACCTGGTTCCTTTGGCTGACCTTTCTCTCTCTCTCCATCCTTTCAGGTGAGCATTTATCAGGTCCTTGACAAAGACAGCATGGATACCCCTGAAGGCAAGAAGCTGCTGTCTGCTAAACTCCTTGCCCTGCAGGGAACCGGCTGGGAGGTCTTCGCCATCACGCAAGCGGTGAGTTTGTTTGTCTCTTTTCTTTTTATACTGTTTTATTAAATTTGCTTAGTAACACAACATTATTATATGTATTCTATAAAACAAAGAATACAAAACAAAGTTCATTCATACTACAATGCCTAACTACATAACATTAGATAGATAGATAATACTTTATTCGGCTATAAGCCCACAAGGTAAAAACCAATCAATAAATAAAATTTTACATTCTAAAATATCAACTAAAATATTTCAACGCATACTCTCCTTCACATTACATACAATCTCTAGATGTACCATATTGTGGCCTTGAATATAAGATGGTGGATAGAGTTTACTAGATTTTTAATAGTCATGCAGCATTCCATGAAGTCTTTTATATGAAAGAACTGAATTCAGGAATCTGGCAACCTGTAATGTTCTATAAGAGTCAATGTCCTGGAGTAGATAGGCTAGATGTAATTCAGGTGGTTTAGCCACAGTTTCCAAAATGATTGAACTCAGAATCCTTGATCGGGGAACAATATATAAAGGACAATTAAACAAGATATGATAAAGGGATTCTATTGATTTGTTGTCACATGCGCATAAAACAGAGGTTTTACCGTTAGAAAATCTATTGCTCAGCACATTTGAGGGGAACACATTAAATCTGGCTCTAACAAAAGCGAATCTATGCGACGCAACCGATAAGGTAGACAGATATCGAGGTATCTGGGACATAACATTAATATATATGGTTTCTGAAAAAAAAGGCTTACATAACAAAATCAATTCAAAATACCATCCGGTTTACTCCCCCCCCCCCCACTCCAGATCCGTAACCAATCCGTAACATGGCTCCTTGCCCCCTGTAAATTACAGCACCACAAGCAGATATCCTTGCATTTAGTGCAGGCATAGGCAAACTCGACCCTCCAGATGTTTTTTGGGACTACAATTCCCATCATCCCTGACCACTGGTCCTGTGGATGATGGGAGTTGTAGTCCCAAAACAGCTAGAGGGCCGAGTTTGTCTGTGCCTGACTTAGTGCTATATTGGGTACAACCCACAATGTGTATTTCTAGAACTGTGAATTTATGTTTGCGTAACACATTTGGGGTACTACTGTGTGCAGTTCTGGTCTCAAAAGAGGAGACTGTGTAGAGTTGGAAAAGAGTTCAGAAAAGGACAACCAAAATTATCCACACCTCTGCCACCGGGCGCGGCTTGGCTCGCTCTCTCGAGCCACACGGCTCTGCATGCAAAACATTAACCGGTCTGATGTGACGTTGCAGGTCCGCTCCTGGATGGACGAGGAGAGCAGTAACCAGGGGTTGTTGGTCACTGTTCGGTCCCTCGGTGGGGCACCCCTAGACGATGGAGCCGTGCAGTTTGCGTCGGGCAGAGATCACCACGAGAGCAAAAGGCCCATGCTGGTTTTGTTCACCGACGACGGGCGTCGGGGGGCCCTGTTGCCCACCAACCCCTTCTTAGGTGAGTAAAGAAAGATATGTTTTTGTCTATCGGTGTGGCAGGATCAAGGACATTGCTGTAATAGGGGACATACAAGACTGTAGCATCTGTAGTGAACTTGGAATAATGCACTTTTTCTTTTTCTCCAAAAATTTTTTTATTCATTTTATAACACAAATAAACAACACAAACAGAAAAACCAACAATACAAACAAATTCTTGTCTTGTCCTCCCCCCCCAAACATTGTTAGGTGGGCTTCCCCACGTCCCCCCATCTGATTTTCATTTTACCTCATCTTTAGCAGTTACATACATAATAATTTCCACCCATATTTTTTTTATCGCACTTGCTTTAACCATAAAAATCTTCACATTTTATTACTTACAGATAATACTATTTTAAAATACACTATCTTCTACTTCTAACCCTACAGCCTATATCCACTTCCAAAGCTATTCTAATATTTAAATATTAACATTTTTTTTCCAAATATTCCTTAAATTTCTTCCAATCTTCTTCCACCGTCTCTTCTCTCTGGTCTCGGAGTCAGTTCAGCAAGTTCCATATAGTCCAAGGAATAATGAACTTTCAGCGCCTAATTTCCATCGTATCCTCATGTCCTCCCCACTCCTTGGCACTTGAAATATCCATTTTTAGGATCCACCTTATTCCTGTGACTGCAATTCTTCATCATACCACCCAAGAATGGCTCTGATGGCCAAGAAGGCAGTTTTCTGCATGTGCTGTAGAGAGAAGGGAGGGGAAAGTGGGGTTCATCCACCTGGGAAGGTAGATAATCCAGAACAGCCTTTCTCAACCTGTGGGTCCCCAGATGTGGTTGAACTACAACTCCCATCACCCCTAGCTAGCAAGGCCAGAGCTCAGGGATGATGGGAGTTGTAGTCCAACAACATCTGGGGACCCACAGGTTGAGAACCGCCGATCTATAGAAGGAAAGGTCTGGTCCTAAATCTCTGCTGCGAGAAGAAAAGGCTCAGAAGTAAACCCTAGGCCTTCAGAAATCCAGAGCAGAGTCCCTAAGACAGTTGTACAGTGGTACCTCAGGTTAAGTACTTAATTCGTTCCAGAGGTCCGTTCTTAACCTGAAACTGTTCTTAACCTGAAGCACCACTTTAGCTAATGGGGCCTCCCGCTGCTGCCGCGCCGCTGGAGCACGATTTCTGTTCTCATCCTGAAGCAAAGTTCTTAACCTGAAGCACTATTTCTGGGTTAGCAGAGTCTGTAACCTGAAGCGTATGTAACCCGAGGTACCACTGTACAGCTCCTTCCAGCAATTTCTGCAGCCAAACGGGTGCCAAAACTCTTGTGCCCCAGGGAGGTCATTTCGATGTTTCACCTTCGGAGGTGCACTCCATTGTCTCTCAAGACAACACTTTAAATTTTATTTTGCAACGTGGCACTTTTAAATGACTGCGAGAGTGCGGCATCTATAAACGTTTTCGGAAAGATAAGCGAACGTTAATCTACTCAACTGGCTGTTCACGCTACTCACAGCTGTCCATGGAGGCGCAGGTCAGTTCTGTGTCCAGGGCAGCTGTCTACCAGCTCCATCTGGTACGCAGGATGAGTCCCTCCCTGCCCGCAGACTGTCTCGCCAAAGTGGTGCATGCTCTGGTTAGCTCCCGCTTGGACTACTGCAATGCGCTCTATGTAGGGCTACCCTTGAAGGTGACCCGGAAACTACAACTAATCCAGAATGCGGCAGCTAGACTGGTGACTGGGACTGGCCACCGGGACCACATAACGCCAGTCCTGAGAGATCTGCATTGGCTCCCAGTACGTTTCCAAGCACAATTCAAAGTGTTGGTGCTGACCTTTAAAGCCCTAAATGGCCTTGGCCCAGTATACCTGGAAGGAGCGTCTCCATCCCCATCGTTCAGCCCGGACACAGGTCCAGCTCTGAGGGCCTTCTGGCGGTTCCCTCCCTGCGATAAGCGAAGTTACAGGAAACCAGGCAGAGGGCCTTCTCGGTGGTGGCGCCATCCCTGTGGAACGCCCTCCCATCAGTTGTCAAGGAAATAAACAACTACCTGACTTTTAGAAGACATCTGAAGGCAGTCCTGTTTGGGGAAGTTTTTGATGTTTGATGTTCTATTGTGCTTTTAATCTTCTGTCGGGAGCCGCCCAGAGCGGCTGGGGAAACCCAGCCAGATGGGCGGGGTATGAATAAGAAATGATGATGATGATGATGATGATTACTCCAATCTCGTTCTCTCCTGCTTAGAATTGTCGCATCAGAACGTGGCCCTTCCTGGACACCTGGCAGGCCCAAAATCCAACGGCACGCGGACTCCTCGCTCAGTGGACAACCAGCTGCCTTGCCAGAGGCTCCCGCTCTCTGTGGACTTTGAGGAAATCGGGTGGTCCGGCTGGATCATCTCCCCCCGGGGGTACAATGCCTACCATTGCAAAGGTTCCTGCCCCTTCCCGCTGGGGGAGAACATGAGGCCCACGAACCACGCCACCGTCCTCTCCATCATCAACGCCCTGAAGCTGAGTCAGGAAGTCAGTGGCCCCTGTTGCGTGCCGGACAAGCTGTTCTCCATCAACCTGTTGTATTTCGACGACGACGAAAACGTGGTGCTTAAGCAGTACGATGATATGGTGGCGGGGAGCTGCGGCTGCCACTGAGCCACACGCCTCCATCGTGTGGGAATGCGGGAGAGGATATGTTGTTTATTAATATCCTTCTTAACTTGGTCTAGCAGAGTTTTTGGGTTGTTGTTGTTGCTTAGTCATGTCCGCCTCTTTGTGACCCCCTGGACCAGAGCACGTCAGGCACTCCTGTCTTCCACTGCCTGTCAGTTTGGTCAAACTCATGCTGGTCGCTTTGAGAACACTGTCCCACCATCTCGTCCTCTGTCGTCCCCTTCTCCTTGTGCCCTCCATCTTTCCCAACATCAGGGTCTTTTCCAGGGAGTCTTCTCTTCTCATGAGGTGGCCAAAGTATTGGAGCCTCAGCTTCAGGATCTGTCCTTCCAGTGAACACTCAGGGCTGATTTCCTTCAGAATGGAGAGGTTTGATCTTCAGTCCATGGGACTCTCAAGAGTCTCCTCCAGCACCAGAATTCAAAAGCATCCATTCTTTAGTGATCAGCCTTCTTTATGGTCCAGATCTCACTTCCATACATCACTACTGGGAAAACCATAGCTTTTACTATATGGACCTTTGTTGGCAAGGTGATGTCTCTGCTTTTTAAGATGCTGTCTAGGTTTGTCATTGCTTTTCTCCCAAGGAGCAGGCGTCTTTTAATTTCGTGGCTGCTGTCACCCTCTGCAGTGATCATGGAGCCCAAGAAAGTAAAATCTCTCACTGCCTCCATTCCTTCCCCTTCTATTTGCCAGGAGGTGATGGGACCAGTGGCCATGATCTTAGTTTTTTTTTATGCTGAGCTTCAGACCATATTTTGCGCTCTAGCAGAGTTTTACATTCCCCTTTTAAACGCACAGGGGATAGCTGGTTACAGGCTTGTTTAAGCCTCTCAATACAGTCATACCTCGGGTTACAGACGCTTCAGGTTGCGTTTTTTCAGGTTATGGACCGCCGAAACCCGGAAGTACTGGAACGAGTTACTTCTGGGTTCTGGCGGTCACGCATGCGCAGATGCGCTAAATCGCACTTTGTGCATGCGTAGAAGTGTCGAATCGCAAGCTGCGCATGCGTAGACTTGGGTTGCGAACGTGCATCCCATACGGATCACGTTCACAACCCAAGCATCCACTGTATTAGGTTCCTGGTAACTTTCCTTATATCCCTCTTAAAAGAATAAACACGCCACAATCTTGTGTAAAGTATACAAAAGAAGTTTACTCGCATCCTCACTTCACAGTTGGATCCCTGAAGGCAGACTTAGTTACAAATACGTACGTGTGGATCTACCCCATATGGGGGTTTTATCCTGGCAGTCACTGCAGTTCTGGAGACGAAAGGAAGATGGAAAAGGAGGAATCAAACAGAGGGTGTGTGCGTTGCCCTTTTGTTACCTGGGCAGGTAAGGCCACACCCACCTCTAGTCACATGCAAAGGAAGTATGTCCCAGCCAGGAGGAAACAGGAAGTTTTCGACTGGCTGGACCAAACATTCCCCTGCATGGCCACTCTAGGAAAACAAGGAATGTCGTACTTGACTGCTCCTTATGTATCACATCCCTCATGTTGCTCAGCATGGGCGGTGTCTCACCATTGGTGGCCCCATTAGAAACGCCTGTTCTCCAGGCCTGATTTGGCCCCGTCGCCAACCCTTGCATGCAACCTCCATTCTCCCGGGCTTGTAGGGAAAGCCAGCGTTCTGAAATTGAGTGTTGCGTATTCATAAACCTGCCATTGAATGGAATTCCCTTTTTGGGGAGAGGTGAGGGAAAGTGAGGAAGGAGTGTGTGTGTGTAAAGCAAAAAGAAGTTAGTTGCAAAACATGGTCTCAGGCCAAAGGATCAATACAGAATGTACTATACTGTAAATATCCAAAGTGTTAATATATAAATATGTTTGTGTGTGTGTATATGTACAGATGATGTTGTTTTCAGCTACGTCAGACTCAAAAGAGTAGACCAGCTGAAGCCAATGGAATTAAGCGAGTCACACCCAGATGGGTCTGGGTCTAGAATCATAGAACTGGAAGGGGTTCCCATGGTCATCTAGTCTGACCCCGACACGCAGGAATCTCTGCTAAAGAATCCTTGACAGATGGCCACCCAACCTCTGCTTGTTGACAACCGATGGAAGAGAGCCCATCGTTTTCTGAGGTCCTACTCTGAGTAGGATTTGGTTGGATACAAATACAGGATGCTCCCTGTACAGAGACACTTGTAAATATTTGTAAAATATTTTGTTATGGCTTTCATTATTATTTTGGCGTGTTGATTCATGTGGTACTGTTTTCCTATTAAAGACCAAACTAGACTTCTTCTCTAAAT
Organism: Podarcis muralis; assembly: GCF_964188315.1. NCBI lineage: Eukaryota > Metazoa > Chordata > Lepidosauria > Squamata > Lacertidae > Podarcis > Podarcis muralis. The sequence continues at coordinate 7,295,702 of NC_135672.1, read as the reverse complement.
AGTATTCTTGTCTTAAGTGGGGGTTGAGACAGGCGAGAAGGTGATTCACCAAGATTTGTGAAACTGCAAAGGTAAATTAAGATCTAAATCCAAACTGAGGGGTAAGGTAAAGGGACCCCTGACCATTAGGTCCAGTCGTGGCCAACTCTGGGGTTGTGCCGCTCAACTCGCTTTACTGGCCGAGGGAGCTGGCGTACAGCTTCTGGATCATGTGGCCAGCAGGACTAAGCCGCTTCTGGCGAACCAGAGCAACGCATGGAAATGCCGTTTACCTTCCCGCCAGACTGGTACCTATTTATCTACTTGCACTTTGACGTGCTTTCGAACTGCTAGGTTGGCAGGAGCAGGGACCGAGCAACGGGAGTTCACCCCGTCACGGGGATTCGAACCGCCAACCTTCCGATCGGCAAGTCCTAGGCTCTGTGGTTTAACCCACAGCGCCACCCGCGTCCCTAAACTGAGGGGTAGTGTATTGTCATTTCAACAGCTGGTGTCCCGTGACTGATTTATGGTCTGCCCGGCACTTTTGGTGAGCCCTATTTGCTCACCTAAATAAATTCAAACAGTGCAACAAACCAAAAAATACTAGAAACAGAGAATTGTAAAGTTGGGTGGGGTCACCCCAGGTCATCTAGTCCAGCCCCCTGCATTGCAGGATCACAGCTCAAGAAAACCTGACCGCCACCTTCTGAGAAGGGTCAGAAAGTTCTCTAGAATCTCCTTTCTCACAATTTGAACCCATTGGTTTGGGTAGGCCCTCTGCAGCACCAGAGAACAAGCTTGCCCCGTCTTTCACGCAAAAGCCCTTTAGATATTAGATGCTCTTTAGATATTAGAAGAGGGACGCGGGTGGCGATGTGGGTTAAACCACAGAGCCTAGGACTTGCCGATCAGAAGGTCAGCGGTTCGAATCCCCGCGATGACAGGGTGAGCTGCCGTTGCTCGGTCCCTGCTCCGGCCAACCTAGCAGTTCGAAAACACGTCAAAATGCAAGTAGATAAATAGGTACCGCTCCGGCGGGAAGGTAAACGGCGTTTCTGTGCGCTGCTCTGGTTCGCCAGAAGCGGCTTAGTCCTGCTGGCCACATGACCTGGAAGCTGTACGCCGGCTCCCTCAGCCAATAAAGCGAGATGAGCGCCGCAACCCCAGAGTGGGTCACGACCGGAACTAATGGTCAGGGGTCCCTTTACCTTTACCTTACACAACAATACAAGCTTAATTTAGAAGAAATCTTTACAGCAGGAGCAGCAACAGAAAAAAGTTTTAATAGGCGGGGGGGGGGGGGAGGGAAAGGAGGAAAAATGAACAATTTTAAGAGAGACATAAAAGATCCTGGAATTGAACCCAGAGGATGTGACTCCCCCGATTCTTCTCCTTCACCTGGGAATTAAAAGATCCTGGCAGCCACATTGTAGTCAGGCTCTACGGCTCAGAAACCCTGACCTGTCGAGACATTTAATCATTTAATCCTAGATTAGCATGCTCGCTCCAGCTTGCTCCCTCTTTCAGCCGATGCAGACTTTAGCTTGCCGCTGCGAAAGTTCCAAAATGTTGATATTATCGAGACCAATCACTTTCCACCAGTGGCGTAGCGTGGGGGGTGCAGGGGGGGCTGGCCGCACCGGGCGCAACATCTGGGGTTAGGGCAAATCCACGGGTTAGGGGGCGCAAATCCACGGGTTAGGGGATTTGCCTTGCCCCGGGTGCAAGGTTACTTGCCTTGCCCCGGGTGCTGACAACCCACGCTACGCCACTGCTTTCCACAGGTTTTCTAGTCTGTTTCAGTGGCACTCTGGGATGCAGAAGGGCATAAAAGTTCCTTGTTGGTTTGCATTTAGGGACAATTCTAAGGTCACACTGTGCGTATCTGGAAAAGTGCCATTTCCAGAACTAACAATGTGCCTATTAAGTGACTAGGTGAAATGGGGTCAGAGGTGAGTCTTGGGGCTGGACGACCCCTGCAAGAGAGAATTGCCAAAGGTGTGAAATGCCACTATTTACATTTTAACTCCAGGGTTTCCCAAACTTGAGTCCCCAGCTTTTTGTGTGCATACTACAATTCCCATCATGGGACGCGGGTGGCGCTGTGGGTTAAACCACAGAGCCTAGGACTTGCCGATCAGAAGCTCGGCGGTTCGAATCCGCGCAATGACGGGGTGAGCTCCCGTTGCTCGGTCCCTGCTCCTGCCAGCCTAGCAGTTTGAAAGCACACCAGTGCAAGTTGATAAATAGGTACCGCTCCAGCGGGAAGGTACCACGTGACCCAGAAGTGTCTCCGGACAGCGCTGGCTCCCGGCCTATAGAGTGAGATGGGCGCACAACCCTAGAGTCTGTCAAGACTGGCCCGTACGGGCAGGGGTACCTTTACCTTTACCTAGCGGGAAGGTAAACGGTGTTTCCGTGCACTGCTCTGGTTCGCCAGAAGCGGCTTAGTCATGCTGGCCACATGACCCGGAAGCTGTACGCTGGCTCCCTTGGCCAGTAAAGCGAGATGAGAGCCACAACCCCAGAGTTGTCCGCGACTGGACCTAACAGTCAGGGGTCCCTTTACCTTTATACTTCTTAACTGTTCAACAATTACTTTGATAAAATACGTATATTGTTATGTGCAAATGGTTTTAGATACCTATTAGGTCCACAAATTACCATATAGCATATATTCAACACCAAAAACAGTGAGAATTTGTTGTTGACTAAGGACAGCTGGACATATAAAGGGCCCCATTACCTTTGGTAGCTTAGGGCCTCATCAAACCTAAATCCGTCCCTGAGCTCAGCCCATTCGTTTTTCATTGGACTACGGGCCTCTGGGTCCGGCTGCCAGCTGAAAATCCATTCCTCCTTAGTCCCATTTATCATCCAGCCACTTTGCTGTGGTTCAACCGCCATGGCTGACTTTCTCAGCGGAACAAGGGGTGCTGGCGATTTTTTGGATGACGACCCATGCACAAAACGTGCTGTGGCGTCTTTTTTGGGGTGGCGGTCTGTAAGCTCCCTGTGTCCGTTTGAAGTCCTGTTGGCAGAGTCCCCATGCACACAAAAGTGAAAGGTCTTTCATCCTTGATTTTATTTTTAGAAAGTTAAAACCCCCACCCTAGATACCTCTCTTCTCCAGACCCGTTTACATATCCATCTTAAGTTGTTGCGATGCTCTCTCTCAGCTTTATATCCAAGCTTCTAGTCCCCAAGGACCTAAAAAAGTGAGAGTGGCTTAAACCCAGGCAACGTAACATGCAAAATTAGGACCTGCTCTCTCAGTGTTAGATGGGACGCGGGTGGCGCTGTGGGTTAAACCACAGAGCCTAGGACTTGCCGATCAGAAGGTCGGCGGTTCGAATCCCCGCAATGACGGGGTGAGCTCCCGTTGTTCGGTCCCTGCTCCTGCCAACCTAGCAGTTTGAAAGCACACCAGTGCAAGTTGATAAATAGGTACCGCTCCAGCGGGAAGGTAAACGGCGTTTCCGTGCACTGCTCTTGTTGCCAGAAGCGGCTTAGTCCTGCTGGCCACATGACCTGGAAGCTGTACGCCGGCTCCCTCGGCCAATAAAGCGAGATGAGCGCCGCAACCCCAGAGTCGACCAAGACTGGACCTAATGGTCAGGGGTCCCTTTACCTTTACTTTACCCTCAGTGTTTGTGATGGACTCACGCGTGACGTATGGGTGCCTCCTTATGAGTCTGGAGGAATTATTTTCGGGTTCTGTGAGCGTATTCCATTGCAGAGGCAAACCCAGGGCCATAGGCAAGCAAGCAAGCGGCTAATCTGCACTGCACATTTTTATTTTCAAATTTCTTATTTATTTGCTTTTCTGATAACCTTCCACATCAACAAAGCATAAGCAAAAAAATGATGCAACAAAGAAAAACCTTTCAAAGATTTAACACAAAAAAAATCAGAAAACATTCCTTGACTTCCTGTCCTCTCTTTCCATGGTTCTTTTGAACCCCATTTTCCCCTCGTGTTTTCTTAGTTCACCCCGTCTATCGCAACTGCTTTTATATACTTTATTTATTTCTTACTCTGCTGAAAATTTTTACCATCCTGCTAGGTAAATTGTTTGCTTATAATACTTTCCCATATGTTCCATAAATAGCATCCAGTCCTCTTAATATATTTCATCATTTTGCTTTCTTTTTCTAGAGGGCACCCCTGCCAACTCTGCATATTCTAACTGTTTAATATGCCAGTCTTCCTTCGCTGGCACTTTATCTGTTTTCCATTTTTGCACTAATAATACGCGGCCGGCCGCTGTAGCATATAGAAACAAATTTCTCTGCTGGAAACTTATGTTGTTAATAACCCTAGCTTCTGGGTTTTTAGCAAACAATTTTTTTAATGTTTTTTAAAAGTTCGGTGGCGACACGGGTGGCACTGTGGGTTAAACCACAGACCCTAGGATCAGAAGGTCGGCGGTTCGAATCCCCGTGACGGGGTGAGCTCCCGTTGCTCGGTCCCTGCTCCTGCCAACCTAGCAGTTTGAAAGCACGTCAAAGTGCAAGTAGATAAATAGGTACCACTCCGGCGGGAAGGTAAATGGCATTTCCGTGCGCTGCTCTGGTTCGCCAGAAGCGGCTTAGTCATGCTGGTCGCATGACCCGAAAGCTGTACGCCGGCTCCCTCGGCCAATAAAGCGAGATGAGCGCCGCAACCCCAGAGTTGGTCATGACTGGAACTAATGGTCAGGGGTCCCTTTACCTTTACTTTAAAAGTTCGGTATAAATCGTTTCCCAATAATTTTGAATTATTTGTGTTATTGGGTTGTTGTTTTTATTCTGATGGTATATGTTATGATCTATTCTGTGAGACCTCCGGGTATAGGACAGTATATAAACTCAGTATATAAGAAGAAGAAGAGGAGTTTGGATTTGATATTCCAGTTTATCACTACCCGGAGGAGTCTCAAAGCGGCTAACATTCTCCTTTCCCTTCCTCCCCCACAACAAACACTCTGTGAGGTGAGTGGGGCTGAGAGACTTCAGAGAAGGATGACTGGCCCAAGTCACCCAGCAGCTGCAGGTGGAGGAGCAGGGAATCGAACCCGGTTCACCAGAATACGAGTCCACCGCTCTTAACCACTACACCAAACTGGCTCTAATAAAAAAAAATAAATGTGGCCCTTTGCAAACGAAGCATAGCCTCCTAAAAAGACCACAAAACCCCACCAAGCCAGTGTGGTGCAGTGGTTAAGAGTGGTAGACTCGTAATCTGGTGAACGGGGTTCGCTTCCCCGCTCCTCCACCTGCAGCTGCTGGGTGACCTTGGGCCAGTCACACTTCTCTGAAGTCTCTCAGCCCCACTCACCTCACAGAGTGTTTGTTGTGGGGGAGGAAGGGAAAGGAGAATGTGAGCCGCTTTGAGACTCCTTCGGGTAGTGATAAAGCGGGATATCAAATCCAAACTCTTCTTCTTCTTCTCTCTGTCTGCTTCTTCTACTGGCTCCCTCGCCTGGCATTGGAGGGCGGCCGCGGTGACGGCTGAGGGGTGGGCCGCCCCGGCGGTGGCGCAAGGTGGGTGTTGAGAGCCTCTGGGTGGGCATGGTGAGCCTGCGGTTGGGGAGCGAGGTGGTGTGAGCAGTGGACGGGAGAATGGGGCATTTGGGGGTGAGGGTGCCCCGGCTGGTGGGTGACGGGGTGCCCCTGATGGACGGGATGGTACCCGTGGCGGGCATGGGCCTGATGCGAAGCTTGCTGGCCGGGGATGATGTACTCAGCGCAGCAGCACTCGGTGAACTTCCTCCAGGCTCTGGCCTTGAGGTTGAGTTTCCGCGAGAGCTTGAGCGACAGGGTGGTCTCGTTCTCGTGGGACTTCAGCTTGGCGTAGTAGTCGGAGAACTTGTTGTAGAGGATGGAGATGGGCATGCCGTTCAAGATGATGCCAAAGGAGATGCAGCCAAAAGCCACCATGCGCCCCAGAAATGTGTCTGGAACGGTGTCCCCGTAGCCCACCGTAGAGAGGCTGACCTAGAGAGGAGGAAGAGAATGACACAGAACCGAAACAGGATTGGGCCTCGTTTGCAAGCAGTGAAGATGCACGCCTGCCTTGCGGCTCATCGAGAGCATGCCAGAAAGTCCCCGGATTCCTGGTACCCTTGGGGACGCGGGTGGCGCTGTGGGTTAAACCACAGAGCCTAGGACTTGCCGATCAGAAGGTGGGTGGTTCGAGTCCCTGCGACAGAGCGAGCTCCCGTTGTTCAGTCCCTGCTCCTGCCAACCTAGCAGTTCGAAAGCACACCAGTGCAAGTAGATAAATAGGTACCACTGTGGCGGGAAGGTAAATGGCATTTCCATACGCTGCTCTGGTTCGCCAGAAGCAGCTTAGTTATGCTGGCCACATGATCCGGAAGCTGTACACCGGCTCCCTCGGCCAGTAAAGTGAGATGAGCGCAGCAACCCCAGTCGGTCACGACTGGACCTAATCGTCAGGGGTCCCTTTACCTTTAACCTTGGGGATCTGTTCCAAGCCTGCAAATCTATGAGACAATGCACCCAAATTAGCTTGGTTTGTTCCCTGCCATCTCGTGCCCTAAGCACCCAGTGAGCTAAGCCTTTTTATGCCCAAACCACTAGGTAAAGGTAAAGGACCCCTGGGGTTGCGGCGCCCATCTCGCTTTCAGGGCAAGGGAGCCAGCGTTTGTCTGCAGACAGCTTTCCTGGTCATGTGGCAAGCAGGGCTAAACCACTTCTGGAGCAATGGAACACCGTGACGGAAACCAGAGCGCACGGAAACGCCATTTATCTTCCTGCCGCAGTGGTACCTATTTATCTACTTGCACTGGCGTGCTTTCGAACTGCTAGGTTGGCAGGAGCAGAGCAATGGGAGCTCACTCTGTTTGTGGACTCGAACTGTTGATCTTCTGATTGGCAAGCCCAACAGGCTCAGTGGTTTAGACCACAGCGCCACCTGCATCCCTAGACCCATTTTGCTCAGCATCCCTTAAGCACCAAGCAGATTGCTGTGGTCTGCAGGAGGCAGGGGCATAGCGTGTGTTGCCTGTGCCCGGGGCAAGGCTGGGTGGGCTTATGGTCTGATTCCACACGATTAAATCAGGAGCAGGGGGAGCTGTGACCGGAGAGCAAGGGCTACTCATCCATCACCTGATTGACCCATGTCAAAGGTGACCCACAGGCTTAGAGTGTCAGGGATTGGTAGGATGCAGAGGAATGCTGGGAGGATCCCACAAGGGAAGAAGTTTCAGAGCCTGGGGATTGGGGGTGGGACAGCAATGAGCGGTCAGAGAAGACTGTGAGGAGGTTTGGAATCTGAAGAGGCAACAGGGCTTAGTGAGCTGGAAGAGTCTGCGACAGAGATAAGTCCAAAATCAGAGGCAGAAGCTAAAGCAGGGGAGGAGGGAGGCCAAGAAGCAGAGATGAGTCAACCTGGTGAAAAGACACAGGTCTCTCTCCCTCCTCCTTTGTGTCCCAGAACCAGCAGAGGGATGAAGTGAGAGGAGCAAAGACAGGCACGCAGGCACAGTCTCTGATTGATTGGGGGGGGGGGAACCCTGGAGAGGAGGAGACTGATGGCTGGGGGTGGGTGGGAGGCGGGGACCTTTAGCCTCTCCTTTAAATCAGAAGCAGTGAAGGCAGTGAAGGTCCTGTGTGAGTGCCTGGAGGCGGTTGGAGGATGGATGGCGGCTAATAGATTGAGGTTGAATCCTGACAAGACAGAAGTACTATTTTGGGGGGACAGGGGGCAGGCAGATGTGGGGGACTCCCTGGTCCTGAATGGGGTAACTGTGCCCCTGAAGGACCAGGTGCGCAGCCTGGGAGTGATTTTGGACTCACAGCTGTCCAGGGAGGCGCAGGTCAGTTCTGTGTCCAGGGCGGCTGTCTACCAGCTCCATCTGGTACGCAGGCTAAGACCCTACCTGCCTGCGGACTGTCTTGCCAGAGTGGTGCATGCTCTAGTTATCTCCCGCTTGGACTACTGCAATGCGCTCTACGTGGGGCTACCTTTGAAGCAGCACCCAGCAGGGTTACACCCCGTGACCATCGGCTGACGCCACCCAGTGATTGGCAGTGGGGCGTAGTTTGGGGGAAACGGCCAAACCGGAACCCCCCGCAAGAATGGAGGTTCCCCCACCTGTGGAGCAGGTAACCAGAGGCACTCTACTCACTGCTGCCCACCACCAGGCGCTGGGGATGCTGGTGAAGTTGGTGCCGGGGACGTCGTGCTCGACGGAGTGCATCAGCGCCGAGAACGTGAAGACGCCCATGGCGATGAAGAGGAGGAGGCAGCAGACCTGCTGGTAGCACTGGCGGATGGTGAAGCCGAAAGCCCGCAGGCCGGTGGAGTGGCGCGCCAGCTTGAGGATGCGGAAGATGCGCATGAGCTTGATGAGCTTGAGGACCTTTCCCAGCTTCCCGACGCTGCGCATCTTGTGCAACTCCTCGTGGTACTCCGTGTCCCCCTCGCCCAGGTTCTCGAAGAGGAGCTGGATGTAGAAAGGGAGGATGGAGACCAGGTCGATGGCGCTGAAGGCCGCCCGCAGGAACTGCTGGCAAGAGGAGGCGGAGATGAGCCTCATCAGGTACTCCAGGGTGAAGAAGATGGCGCAGACGGTCTCCACGCGCTCCATGCACTTCTTGCTGGTCTTGTGCTGCATCTCCTCCACCGTGCTGAGTGTCATGCCCACGATGGAGACCAGCACGCAGACGCTGGACATGATGGCGATGATCTTGGCCGGGATGGAGGAGAACGGGTTCTCCACCAGGTTCCAGATGGCCTTCCGGAACGTGCCCAGGAACATGCCCTCGAAGTTCACCTCGCTCTCCAGCGGCTCCAGCTCCGCTTCCAGCTCCCGTTGGACCTTCAGGTATTCGGCCATCTCGTCCTGCTTCTCCTCAAAGAGGATACGGCAGCACCTTTGGGCGTACTTCATGTGGACCCCCCAGTACTCGATCTCCTCCACAAAGTTGGCCGGGCAGAGTTCCTGCATGATCCACATGACGCCGCTGCGGTAGAAGTGGAAGACGTAGTGGAAGATGAGGGGGTCCCGGTCAAAGAAGTATTCGTTCCTCGGGACCGAGTAGTCGTCGCAGAGCTGCAGCTTCTTCATGGGGTCGGTGGCGACGGCCAGCTGGCCGATCCTGGTGACGGGGTACCTGGCGGCCACTTTGCACGCGATCTGGAAGCATTTCCCGCCCACGTTGAGGTTCAGGAAGTAGCGGTTCCTGCGGGGAGGGATGCTCTGGCGTTCCTGGGCCCTGTCGGCCACGTTGTGCATTGACCCCCATTGCTTGACCAGCCTCTCCTGAGCGAAGGGGATGTAGACTTCTTCCTCTTCGGGAGTCAGGCAGCATTTCTTGTAGTCGCCGATTTTCAAGTTGGCCGAAAGGCTGGACCGCCTGTTTATGGGCTTCCTCATCGCTGTTGAGTGGTGCTTACAGGCTGCGGTCCCCTAGCTGCTAGGAGAAGCCCAGTTCCGGGGCTCCCCGGTCCTGCTCCCATTCAACGAGTGCTTGGGTCAAACGCCTCCGAACAGCTACGGTGTGTGCACAGTCTGGCTTAACCCCCTGAGCGTTCCTCCCCCCCCCCCCCGGCTGCTTCTGCGACAGAGATGCTGGGTGTATCTGGAAGAAGCTATGTCCAAGCTTCTTAAAACGTTAATAAGCTTATGGGGTTAACCTTTCAAGTTAAGAAGCTATTTTTGGAAGCCGGGTCTTCCTTTGATTTATCGGACGCTCCCATCTCCCACGATGGGCACTCTATCCTTTAAGTGCTTTTGATCCTTGAAAAAGTCCAGTACATACAACACGCCCCCCCACCCAAACCTGTTGGACTTTAAAGCCAGGTGTGGAGAACCTCTTGTTCTCTGCAAACTTTTTCTGCAGGGGGCCGGTCCACTGTCCTACAGACCTTGTGCGGGGCCGGACTATATTTTGAAAAAAATATATGAGCAGATTCCTATGCCCCACAAATAACCCAGAGATGCATTTTAAATAAGAGGACACATTCTGCTCATGTAAAAACACCAGGCAGGCCCCAGAAATAACCCAGAGATGCATTTTAAATAAAAGGACACATTCTGCTCACGTAAAAACACGCTGATTCTCGGACCGTCCGCAGGCCGGATTTAGAAGGCGATTGGGTTGGATCCGGCCCCCGGGACTTAGTTTGCCTACCCATGCTCTAGATCAGCCTTTCTCAACCTGTGGGTCCCCAGATGTTGTTGAACTACAACTCCCCTCACCCCTAGCTAGCAAGGCCAGAGCTCAGGGATGATGGGAGTTGTAGTCCAACAACATCTGGGGACCCACAGGTTGAGAACCGCTGCTCTAGATGCAACTTCTCCCTGGCCATTCGCCATGCTAGCTGGAGCTCATGTGAGTTGTACTTCAACAGCACAGAGGCTTCTGCTGCCTGCCTTCCATCAATCAATCAATCAATCAATCAAGGAAGGGGCAGCAGTATGACAGCTGTCAGGTTTCAGGGTTCTGCCCAACCAGTCACGATAGTTATGTGCGACTTCCAGTACCATAGAGTTGGAAGGGAACCATGATTGGGCATGAATTGTGAAAAAGCAGCATACAAATAAACCGAATGAATGGAAGGGAAAAAAAGAATCTCTGTGGAGAGACTACCAGAAATAATAAATAATAATAATAATAATTTATTATTTATACCCCGTCCATCTGGCTGAGTTTCCCCAGCCACTGTTTTCCTTGTGTACTATGTACCTACATATGAAAGTTAATAATAAATCTCTGGGCAAGTTACTGTAGTTATATGTAGTTTAGTTCTTGTATTAAAGTGTAAAAAAATCAAAAAATGTATTGGCAGGGTGGGGATAGAGAAATAAGAGAATAAAAGCCAAAACTCTCAAGTTATTTTTTCTCCAAAAAGTTTTTTTTTAATCCTTTACAAGTTTCCAGAGTTGATTCTGTGTCAAACGCTTAAGCAACGGAGTTGTTCCAGCTGGACATTTCAGAAGATCCTTTTGGGACATTTTAGGACAACCTATGGAGTTTTATCCCCGACAGCAAACTGGGCTCCCCCCTCTTTGGCCTGATTCTCACAAGACAGGGATGCAGCCATGGAGATTTGTGCGAGGGAAAACACTGGGCTTGCACGAGGCAAGGTGACCTGAACAAAGCACCGAAAATTACAGCTTGAGCCTGGGATGATTAAAAAAAAAAACGTTTTTGCCACACAAGGATGCTTGCTGCGTGCAAAACTAGCATGGCAAAGGAATGTGCCATGGCGATTTTCTTCCGCTGTTTTTTGCCACAGTTGGTGGGAAAAGAGAAGACGAGTGTACTGGGGAAAATGTAAGGAAAGGTTTTAGCCAAATGGCAAATGGCCCAGTGTAGAGGAAAAACAACCTAAAACAGCAATTCAAATATGCATTTGATGCAATTTCCACCAAAGCCTACTGGATAATAATGCTGTTTTTATTAATGCGTGCCCCACATTTTCCAGTACCCTTTTGAGCCTCTGTTCATAGCTGCAGTGGCTAAACTCAGCAGCTCTTTGCCATGGAAGATCAAGGAGCCAGAGAGCAGAAATAAATACGTTTTGAGATGACAAGGACCAGCGACAGGGAGGTCTCCCTTGAGAAAGTGATTGACCTTCTAACTCGGATGTGCGCCTGAAGTTCTCGACTGAAGGCACCTGTTGAAAGGTGAGCAGCAAGTGAGCCCGGCAGGGACTAAAAGGCTGACCGTTCTTCTCAGAGGATGTGTTGAATCAGACGCCACGCTTCCGAAGGCAGGCCAGCTCTGGAGATCATAAATGAAATTATTGGTAAGAGTCGGAATCCATGAAACACCAATCATTTCTTAATTGAGGGAAAATCTACCATAGCAGTTCAAAAGCACGTCAAAGTGCAAGTAGATAAATAGGTACCGCTCCGGCGGGAAGGTCAACAGCATTTCCATGCGCTGCTCTGGTTCACCAGAAGTGGCTTAGTCATTCTGGCCACATGACCCAGAAGCTGTACGCCGGCTCCCTCAGCCAAGAAAGCGAGATGAGCGCCGCAACCCCAGAGTCGGCCACGACTGGACCTAATGGTCAGGGGTCCCTTTACCTTTTAGATGCAATCAATTGACCGATGGACCAGTCAAATAAAGTCAAACCACTGGTTTAGATGCATACGATCTGTGTATACCGTATTTTTCGCTCTATAGGACGCACTTTTCCCCCTCCAAAAATGAAGGGGAAATGTGTGTAAGTCCTATGGAGGGAATGCAGACTTTCGCTGAAGCCTGGTGCGCACTAACCCCTCTCGCTCTCTAGGCTTCAGCGAAAGCCTGCATTCGCCCCATAGGACGCACCCAGATTTCCCCTTCATTTTTGGAGGGGAAAAAGTGCGTCCTATAGGGCGAAAAATACGGTAATTTTCTCTTAAACTGTAACATGCTGTAAATTTTATATCCGTATTCCACAATTGTTGCCACGCTTCTGTGTCTATATTATGACCAATATATTGCCCAGTGAAGCTGGATTTGTTTGGGAGTGAAGCTCCCCGGTTCAGAGTAGGAAACGTTTAGGATGCCGGTGGCGCTGTGGGTTAAACCACAGAGCCTAGGACTTGCTGATCAGAAGGTTGGCGGTTCGAATCCCCGCAACGGGGTGAGCTCCCGTTGCTCGGTCCCTGCTCCTGCCAACCTAGCAGTTCGAAAGCATGTCAAAGTGCAAGTAGATAAATAGGTACCACTCCAGCGGGAAGGTAAATGCCGTTTCCGTGCCCTGCTCTGGTTCGCCAGAAGCGGCTTAGTCCTGCTGGCCACATGACCCAGAAGCTGTATGCCGGCTCCCTCGGCCAATAAAGCCAGAGTTCCCGCTGGGCTCTGAAGGCTTGCGGATAGCAGCCTATTCTGGGGGCTGGGGTCGGGGGAAGCCCGAGCTTCCACCCGGTGCCAGCCCCGTGGCTAAAAACAAAGCCGCGCGCAGCTTCTCCCGCTGGCGAGGTTGTGCGTGGCTAAAGAGGAAGCCAAGACAGCCAGTGGGATGGAAGAGTTGGAAGGCGCCACAAGGAATGCAAAAATCTGTTGCCCAACGTGGGCTCCAACCCACGACCCGGAGATTAAGAGTCTCATGCTCTTCTGGCTGAGCTGGGAAGAGGCTTCTAGGAAGAAGCAGGAGGCCTGCAGGTGAAGAGAAAGGGGAAAAAATGAGTCAAATGTGTAACTCAGGTGTACCTCGAAGGAAGGAGTCTCTCAAGGCTGCTGTTTTGCGATCAGCTGCTCTGAACCGTGGTCCCACTTGAAGCTTGCCAGGTGTCTCGCTTTCGCACGGCTCCAGGCGGAGGCAAAAACAGCAGCAACCACAACAGCCAGGAACGCTACGGAATGAAGAAGAGAGGGGGATAACAATAACAACAACAATGATAATAATAATATTAATATTAATAATAATAATAATAATACAGTGGTACCTCAGGAAACGCCGTTTACCTTCCCGCCGGAGCAGTACCTATCTATCTACTTGCACTCTGACGTGCTTTCGAACTGCTAGGTTGGCAGAACCTAGAACTACAGTGGTACCTCGGGTTAAGTACTTAATTCGTTCCGGAGGTCTTTTCTTAACCTGAAACTGTTCTTAACCTGAAGCACCACTTTAGCTAATGGGGCCTCCTGCTGCCGCCTCGCGATTTCTGTTCCCATCCTGAAGCAAAGTTCTTTACCCAAGGTACTATTTCTGGGTTAGCGGAGTCTGTAACCTGAAGCGTATGTAACCCGAGGTACCACGGTAATAATAATAATAATTTATACTCTGGGCCCACTCTGGGCGGCTTCCAATGGAATATTAAAATACAATAACCCATTAAACATTCAAAGCTTCCCTAAACAGGGCTGCCTTCAGACGTCTTTTAAAAATCTGGTAGTTGTTTTTCTCTTTGACATCTGGTGGGAGGGCGTTCCACAGGGCGGGTGCCACTACCGAGAAGGCCCTCTGCCTGGTTCCCTGTAACCTCACTTCTCGCAATGAGGGAACCGCCAGAAGGCCCTCAGAGCTGGACCTCAGCGTCCGGGCAGAACGATGGGGGTGGAGACGCTCCTTCAGGTATACTGGACCCAGGCCGTTTAGGGCTTTAAAGGTCAGCACCAACGATTTGAATTGTGCTCGGAAATGTACTGGGAGTCAATGTAGGTCTCTCAGGACCGGTGTTATGTGGTCTCACTCCCAGTCACCAGTCTAGCTGCCGCATTCTGGATTAATTGCAGTTTCCGGGTCACCTTCAAAGGTAGCCCTGTGTAGAGGTGCAACTGCAGCAGCGGCCAACAACAGCTTTCCCCGGTGGACCAACTGTCCCCCACCCCACCCCAGTTTTCTGTGTGTGGATGTGCACAGCAACAGTAAGGACGGGGCAAAGCAACCAGATGTACCCCACTCCCTTTAACAGCTCCCCCCGCCCCCAGAAAGGCAGCTGCATCACCACTGCCACGGTATGGCTTCCTGTGCAGGAAAGATCATTGCAAATAAAATATTCAAATGGCTGTTCTCCCTGCCTGAAACAGGACACACGGTTTCCGCTCTGTGGGTGTGCAACCAGTACGTTTGCAAACGAGTGTCTGCAGATTCAGGGTGCCAGCGATTCGGCCCCGAGAGGATTAGTCAATGATGGAGATGACAGAACATTTAGAATTAGCCAAACTGACAGATATAATAAGAGAAAAACCAAAAAGCGAAGTGAAAAAGGAATGGGAGTGCCTAAATGAATACCTTAAAAGCCAAGGTTCGAGGACAGAAATCTGGCAGATTCTGGAATAACCTTGTGAAGTGAAAGGATAAGAAAGAGGGATTTATATCTGGATGCTAGGATAGAGATGATCAGGAAAACAGGAAGACACAATGAGAGGTAAAGGAGGTGCTGTGGAATTGGTGGAAGTCAATGTTTGTTTTTCTCTTTAGTGTTTATATTATTAACTCGTAAGATATGGATTTGTTGGGGTTTTTTTTAATGTCGGTTTTTGTGTTTTGTGTACAGGTATTGTTATTTTTCATGTTGTTGTTGTTGTGTGGAAAATACTAATAAAATTTATAATTAAAAAAATAAAAAATAAATAAAATAAAACGATGGAGATGACACCAGCCCCGCCAAGTCAAAAATGGTTAGCCACCTTTGGCACAGAGCAGGGCTGGGAAACCTACCGTATTTTTCCGTGTATAGGACTAGGCTTTTTTAACCAAAAAGTTAGGTTTAAAATTGGGGCTCGTTTTATACACGGGGAGCGTTGAGGGGTGTTTTCTTAATTTGGAGTCCCCCCCAAAATAGGAGGGAGTCTTATACATGGGGGCGTCTTATACACGGGAAAATACGGTATTTGGCTCTGCAGGGCAAATATCGATCAGGATTGGTGAAAGTTGAAAGAAGGGTGAGGCTGCAGGGTTCAATCATGTTTTCGGCAGCAGCCAGGAACCTGCAGGTGTGAGGATAGTGGGCGTAGTTTTGGTTGAAATGGCCTGGTCGGCTTAGGGTTCAATAAGAAATGGCTCGCTATTGGAAGGGTATCTTGTTATACGCGGCGGCGGCAGCTTTTGATCGCAGCAAAATGGAAGAGTAATGAAATCCCCTCTATACAAGATTGGATCCAAAAGCTGACAGAATATGCCGAATTAGATGGTTTATCAGAAAAAATAAAGAATAAATCAAAACAGGAATTTGTTTCAAAATGGGAGGTTTTCAAAAGAATATCTGAAAAATAAATATAGTAGTTTAAATTCTGTTGCAGCATTCGAGGTAATAGTAATAGTAATAGCTGCAAGGTAGATATAAGAAATTAGACTTATTAATAAGTTTAATTATGATAAAAGTGTGTATTGGCAATAAGTAATATGAATTTGAAATATGGAATAGACGGGAGGTTGGGTCTTTAGTGTTAAGACCAACAGATGTTTTATTGTTTGCTAAGAAAATTATGTGTCTATGGTTATTCTTGTGTGTAATTTGGTATTTGTGTTTTTTTTTTCTTTCTTTCTTGTTGTATCAATAAAAAACTTTATTTAAAAAACAAAAACAAAAAAAGAAAAGAAATGGCACACTATTAAACACCAGGCAGATGGAAGACTGCTTTTGCCATTATGACTCACCGATGATGGAAAGAACCACCAAATCCGCAGGCATCGCATTTCCAGGGACAGGCACGCCATCTTAGAAAGGCAGGCAAGAAGGGGAAGGGAAAAAAACACACACCATATGCAGGTTAATTTTTTAAAAATAAGATTTGAGTCTCATGTTGCAAGACAGGGTTTAAACGTGGGTTTCGAGGCCCCAAATAGGACCCTCCAGCTTCTAATACAGTGGTACCTATTTATCTACTTGCACTTTGACGTGCTTTCGAACTGTTAGGTTGGCAGGAGCAGGGACCGAGCAACGGGAGCTCACCCCGTCACTGGGATTCGAACCGCCGACCTTCTGATTGGCAAGTCCTAGGCTCTGTGGTTTAACCCACAGCACCACCCGCGTCCCCTTAACTATCTACCTGTTATGAAATAATAAATAATTTTGAATGAGCTAGAAAAACAAAATACATACACACCTAGGTATTACCGAAATGTATACCTACTGTTTCACTAAAGGACTTTCGACTTTGTGTGCCCACTTAGCAAAGACGCGCTGCGCCAGTGGTGGCGCTTGTCATTCACAACGGTGGTGCATGTCAGACTCTACGACGGCGCTTGTCATTCACAACAGCGCCGTGCACGCAAAATTAACTCTTACATCAAAATATTATGTTACGTATTGTAACTGCTATGCTATACTTCATGTAGCAGTCGGGCCAGCGGCCCCTTTGACACATGTGATTTTCTCCTAAGTAGGTGCCTAAACAATACTTATAAGTTTAAGGGTAATGGTGTTGTATACTTAAGTATAAGTGTACAGTGGTACCTCGGGTTACATACGCTTCAGGTTACAGACTCCACTAACCCAGAAATAGTACCTCGGGTTAAGAACTTTGCTTCAGGATGAGAACAGAAATCATGCTCCGGTGCGCGGCAGCAGCTGGAGGCCCCATTAGCTAAAGTGGTGCTTCAGGTTAAGAACAGTTTCAGGTTAAGTACGGACCTCCGGAACGAATTAAGTACTTAACCCGAGGTACCTCTGTATTGTAAATAAATGAGCAAATAAAAAAGTTTGTTTCTTCTTCCTCCCTTCTTTCGTAAACAAGAGATAAGGCGTAAGCGTGGTGTCTGACCTAAGCATAATAAAAGTTAATTTGGGGGCTAAACTAAATTTGGGTGCGCTGGGTGGATCTTTGCACCCCGGCGGCACGTATGCTAAAGACAGCGCTGCCCACACCACTTTCCTTGAAACTCCAGGGAGAATTGTGCCAGGAAAGAAGGTGCGGAGGTCATTCCCTTTTGGCAGAGGCAAGGCATAAATGGAAAGGGCTCCCGGGCAACCCAGGAGCACCGCAGACAAAGAAAGGTCTCATCAAAATTTGGCAGCGACAGCAGCAACAGCAATACCGGCATAACTGGACCCTACAAAAGCTGCAGTTTTATAGCACCCAACTGTAAAACAAGGCTAAGCAGGGTGTGCAAGAGCATTTTGCATCGTGGAGCGATTCAGGTTCAGGGTGCCGGACAGCCACAGCTTCTTCCAGGAAACTCCATTTCAAGCTTTGAAAAAAGCTGGTTTTGTATTGAAATCCGTTTTCATATTTTAACTGTTTTAATGGGACGCGGGTGGCGCTGTGGGTTAAACCACAGAGCCTAGGACTTGCCGATCAGAAGGTCGGCGGTTCAAATCCCCGCGACGGGGTGAGCTCCCGTTGCTCGGTCCCTGCTCCTGCCAACCTAGCAGTTCGAAAGCATGAAGTGCAAGTAGATAAATAGGTACCACTGTGGCGGGAAGGTAAATGGTGTTTCTGTGCGCTGCTCTGGTTTGCCAGAAGCGGCTTAGTCCTGCTGACCACATGACCCGGAAGCTGTACGCCGGCTCCCTCGGCCAGTAAAGCGAGATGAGCGTTGCAATCCCAGAGTCGGCCACGACTGGACCTAATGGTCAGGGGTCCCTTTTTATGTTTTAATGCATTGCACCTTTTCCTTGGATTTACGGTTCTATTTCTCTGCAAACCGCTTTGAGGTTTATGTTTTCTTTTACAATCAAGCAGTGTACAGATTTTGTGAAATAAATAACACGGATAAATAAATTTCTGTGCAGGTGGGGAATAAAGGCCCTGGGGGTTAAAAATAACCTGATGATGCGTAGCGATAATAATCATTAGGAACTGTGAGCCTCAGAAATTCAGTGCACGGCCATGTGCAGAGTGTAC